>NC_071571.1:153453621-153576089 GCF_024509145.1 Vidua macroura | reverse complement strand
GCCCCAAATTCATGGGAATTCCATCAGGAAAAACCCCAAATCCATGGGAATTCCAGCAGGAAAAACCCCAAATCCGTGGGAGAAAACCCCAAATCCGTGGGAATTCCAGTAGGGAAAACCCCAAATCCGTGGCAATTCCAGCAGGAAAACCCCAAATCCATGGGAATTCCAGCAGGAAAAGCCCCAAATCCGTGGGAATTCCAGTAGGAAAACCCCAAATCCGTGGAAGAAAACCCCAAATCTTTGGAAATTCGAGCAGGAAAACCCCAAATCCATGGGATAAAACCCCAAATCCGTGGGAATTCCAGCAGGAAAAGCCCCAAATCCGTGGGAATTCCAGTAGGAAAAACCCCAAATCTTTGGAAATTCGAGCAGGAAAAGCCCCAAATCCGTGGGAATTCCATCAGGAAAAGCCCCAAATCCATGGGAATTCCATCAGGAAAAGCCCCAAATCTGTGGGAGAAAACCCCAAATCCATGGGAATTCCAGCAGGAAAAACCCCAAATCCGTGGGAGAAAACCCCAAATCCGTGGCAATTCCAGCAGGAAAACCCCAAATCCATGGGAATTCCAGCAGGAAAAGCCCCAAATCCGTGGGAATTCCAGTAGGAAAACCCCAAATCCGTGGAAGAAAACCCCAAATCTTTGGAAATTCGAGCAGGAAAACCCCAAATCCATGGGATAAAACCCCAAATCCGTGGGAATTCCAGCAGGAAAAGCCCCAAATCCGTGGGAATTCCAGTAGGAAAAACCCCAAATCTTTGGAAATTCGAGCAGGAAAAGCCCCAAATCCGTGGGGAATTCCATCAGGAAAAGCCCCAAATCCATGGGAATTCCATCAGGAAAAGCCCCAAATCTGTGGGAGAAAACCCCAAATCCATGGGAATTCCAGCAGGAAAAACCCCAAATCCGTGGGAGAAAACCCCAAATCCGTGGCAATTCCAGCAGGAAAACCCCAAATCCATGGGAATTCCAGCAGGAAAATCCCCAAATCCGTGGACTCTGCAGCAAGGGTTAAACTCGGGCGGCGGGGAAGGGGCGGAAAACCCAAAAGCTCCTTTTTTTTTCCGGAGTTTTCCCGGGAGATTCCCGCTTTTCCCTGGCAGGCCACGCGCGCCCTGGATGAGCTCATGTCTGTGCCGGAGGCGGCGGCCGCGGTCCTGGAGCGATTCCCGGAGCTTTTCCAGGGGGCTCCTGCTGCGCCTCGGCTGCTCCGTGGGGGTCCAGCTCCCGAAATTCCTGCAGGGCCGGGAAAAGAGGAACCTCCAGCCCTGCAGGTGGGGAGGGAGCGGGGAATTCCCTGGGGAAAAGGGGGAATTCTGTAGGGGGGAAAAGTGGGAATTATGTGGGAATTCCCTGGGGAAAAAGGGGGAATTGTTGTGGGGGGAAAAGTGGGAATTCTGTAGGGGGGAAAGGGGGGAATTATGTGGGAATTCCCTGGGGAAAAGGGGGAATTATGTGGGAATTCCCTGGGGAAAAGGGGGGAATTTTGTGGGGGGAAAAGGGGGAATTTTGTGGGGGGGAAAAGGGGGAATTTTGTGGGGGGAAAAGGGGGAATTCTGTAGGGGGGAAGGGGGAATTATGTGGGAATTCCCTGGGGAAAAGGGGGGAATTGTGTAGGGGGAAAAGTGGGAATTGTGTAGGGGGGAAAGTGGGAATTATGTGGGAATTCCTGGGGAAAAGAGGGAATTTTGTGGGGGGAAAAGTGGGAATTATGTGGGAATTCCATGGGGAAAAGGGGGAATTGTGTAGGGGGAAAAGTGGGAATTCTGTAGGGGGGAAAGGGGGAATTCTGTGGGAATTCCCTAGGGAGAAAGGGGGAATTGTGTAGGGGGGAAAGTGGGAATTCTGTAGGGGGGAAAGTGGGAATTAAAGTGGGAAATCTGTAGGGGGAAAAGGGGGAATTGTGTAGGGGGAAAAGTGGGAATTCTGTAGGGGGGGAAAGTGGGAATTATGTGGGAATTCCCTGGGGAAAAGGGGGAATTATGTGGGAATTCTGTAGGGGGAAAAGGGGGAATTGTGTAGGGGGAAAAGTGGGAATTCTGTAGGGGGAAAGGGGGAATTCCATGGGGGAAGAGGTTGGGAATTCCCTGGAGAAAAGTGGGAATTTTGTGGGAATTCCCTGGAGAAAAGTGGGAATTATGTGGGAATTCCCTGGGAAAAAGGGGGAATTGTGTGTGGGGAAAGTGGGAATATCCGTGGGGGAAAAGTGGGAATTTTGTGGAGAAAAGGTGGGAATTCCATGGGGTAAGAAGTTGGGAATTCCCTGGGGAAAAGCCAGAAATTCTATGCGGAAAAGTGGGAATTCTGTGGGGAAAAGTGGGAATGTCGTGGGGGAAAATGGGAATTCGGTGGGAATTCCATGGGGAAAGGGTGGGAATTCCATGGGGCAAAGTGGGAATTCAGCAGAGATTCCATGGGGAAAAGTGGGAATTCCCTGGGGAAAAGACAGAAATTCAGTGGGGGGAAGTGGGAATTCCGGGGGAAAAGTGGGAATTCTGTGGGGGGGAAAAGGTGGGAATTCCATGGGGGAGAAAAAGTGGGAATTCTGTGGGAAATTCCATGGGAAAAGTGGGGGGGGGGGGGAAACGGGGTGGGGTGATGGGATTTGTGGGATGCGATGGATGGGATTTATGGGAATTATGGGATGGAATTTATGGGATTTGTGGGATTGATGGGATTGATGGGATGGGATAATGGGATTTGTGGGATTTATGGATTTATGGGATGGAATAATGCGATGGGATGGGATGGGAACCAGGGATTGGGATCCCATTTTGGGATTGGGAATTTGGGAAGCAGGAGTGGGATGGAGTACCCGGAGCAGGGTCTGGATGTGGGAGCGGATTCCCAAAAAAAGGAGGAGTGGGAGAGTGAATTCCAGGGAAACCGAGGCTGCCCCATCCCTGCAATTGTCGCATCCTGGGATAGCAGGAAGCGTCCCATGGAAAAACTGGGAATGGGATGATCCCAAAATTCCCTCCATCCCAAACCAGTCCGGAATTCCATGGACACCCCTGGGATTGTCCCGTGGGAATGGGATCATCCTTAAATCCCCTCCATTCCCACCCCATTCCGGCATTCCGGGATTTCCCAAGGCCGGCAGATCCCGAGCTTTCCTTAATTAGTCTTTAATTAATCCCGGAGGCTCCGAGGCCTCTCTGGCATTCCAGGTTTTTTGTTTTTTCTTTTTTTTTTTCTCCTGGAATTTTGCCATTCCCATTCCTTGTCCCACTTTTCCCTGGGCCATCCAAAACAGGGAAAGCTCCACCGGGATCTTTCCAGCTACTCTGGGAGATTTTTTTGGGAAAACTCCCGGATTTTCCATCGGGAATGCACCTTTGGGCCTCTTCCTTGGGTTTTCCCCATGGGATCCCGGATCCTTCGGAATCATGGAATGGCCGAGGTTGGAAAACCTCTGGGATGGTCCCATCCCGTCCAACCGGGAATCCAAGGATGCTCCAGATCCCAGGGAATGTTTCCCAGGGCAGTTCCCGTGTTTGGGATCCATTTTCCGTCGTTATTCCCAAATTTCCAGCATTCCAGAGGCTGTCCTGGAATCCTCGGGATTCTCCCACCCCACAAATTCCGGGGGAATGGGACAAATCCCCATGGGGAGATCTGGGACAGCAGCTCCGAAGGCCAATCCCGAATCCCGGATTTCCTTCGTGTGTGGGATCCCCGTTCCGACAGCCGGGATTTATCCCTGGCTCCCCTTCCCGGTGTTTTGACGGGATAACGGATCTTTTCCAGATGTTGCTCCGCGGCAAAACAATCCCAACCCTATAAATCGTTCATTCCATGAAAAAAAAAAAATCCCTTCAAGTAGCTCCGGAGTTTTTCCCTTCCCAGTTTTTTGTCTTGGATCCCGTTCCCAGTGTGCTGGGATGGCTCCAACTCCGGCATTCCCGGCGTCCCCGGGCATGGAATTCCCTCGGGATATCCTGGATGGAGCCAGAGCCAAACCGAATCCAATCCCAAACCCAGTCCCAGATCCAATCCCAAACCCAATTCCAGATCCAATCCCAAATCCAATCCTGAAGCCAATCCCAAATCCAATCCCAAATCCACCCCCCAGATCCAATCCCAAATCCTGAATCCAGTCCCGAATCCAATCCTGAATCCACCCCCAGATCCAATCCTAAACTCATTCAGAATCCAATTCCTGATCTAATTCCAGATCCAGTCCCGAATCCACCCCAGATCCAATCCCAAATCCTGAATCCAGTCCCGAATCCAATCCTGAATGCAACCCCAGATCCAATCCTGAATCCAATCCCGAATCCAATCCCAAATCCAATCCCAAACCCAATCCCGAAGCCAGTCCCAAATCCAATCCTGAATCCAATCCCAAACCCAATCCGAAACCCAATCCCAAACCCAATCCCGAAGCCAGTCCCAGATCCAATCCTAAACTCATTCAGAATCCAATTCCAGATCCAATCCCAAATCCTGAATCCAATCCCAAATCCAATCCCAAACCCAATCCCGAAGCCAGTCCCAGATCCAATCCTAAACTCATTCAGAATCCAATTCCAGATCCAATCCCAAATCCACCCCAGATCCAATCCCAAATCCTGAATCCAATCCCAAACCCAATCCCAAACCCAATGCCAAACCCAGTCCCAGATCCAATCCTAAACTCATTCAGAATCCAATTCCTGATCTAATTCCAGATCCAATCCCTAATCCACCCCAGATCCAATCCCAAATCCCGAATCCAGTCCCGAATCCAACCCAAATCCAATCCCAAATCCAATCCCAGATCCGACCCCAAATCCAATCGTAAACCCAAACCCGACCCTGAATCCAATCCCAATCCCAAATCCAATCGTAAACCCAAACCCGACCCTGAATCCAACCCCAGATCCAATCCCAAACCCAATCCCAAACTGAATCTGAATCCAACCCCAGATCCAATTCCAGACCCAATCTTGGACCCAGCCCCGAACCCAACCCCAGATCCCATCCCGATCCCAATCCCGAATTTTCCAGCTGTGCCGTGCAGACGCTGAAGGCGATGCTGGCGCGGGCCGGGAACGACGACGTCGTCCGGGATGTGGGAAGCACCGGGGGCTGGGAACTGATGGGAATTCCCGAGCGGCACCACGACGGAATCGCCCTCCTGGCCGGGTAGGGAATTCCGGGGGCGCTTCCCGGGGAATTCCGGGGTTTTTGGGTGGGGTGGGATCATTTTGCTCCCGGGAATGTGGAGGGGTGGATGCAGCTGGAGCTGGAAGTTGGTACCGCTGTGGAATTCCCGGTGTCTCCAATCCCAGTATGGGATTCCCAGTGTCACCCATCCCAAAACAGGATTCCCGCTGTCACTGATCCCAAAATGGGATTCCCGGTGTCTCAGATCCCAGTATGGAATTCCCAGTGTCACCCATCCCAAAATGGGATTCCCGCTGTCATTGATCCCAAAATGGGATTCCCAGTGTCTCAGATCCCAAGATGGGATTCCCAGTGTCTCGGATCCCAAAATGGGATTCCCAGTGTCTCTGATCCCAGTATGGAATTCCCAGTGTCACCCATCCCAAAATGGGATTCCCGGTGTCTCAGATCCCAAGATGGGATTCCCAGTGTCTCAGATCCCAGTATGGAATTCCCGGTGTCACCCATCCCAAAATGGGATTCCCGGTGTCTCGGATCCCAAGATGGGATTCCCAGTATCATTGATCCCAGTATGGAATTCCCAGTGTCTCCAATCCCAGTATGGAATTCCCAGTGTCACCCATCCCAAAATGGGATTCCCAGTGTCTCCAA
Source organism: Vidua macroura (assembly GCF_024509145.1). Classification (NCBI taxonomy): domain Eukaryota; kingdom Metazoa; phylum Chordata; class Aves; order Passeriformes; family Viduidae; genus Vidua; species Vidua macroura. The sequence continues at coordinate 153,570,324 of NC_071571.1, read as the reverse complement.
TACCAGTATGGAATTCCCGGTATCATTGATCCCAGTATGGAATTCCCAGGGTCACTCATCCCAAAAGGGAATTCCCAGTGTCATTGATCCCAGTATGGAATTCCCAGTGTCTCCAATCCCAGTATGGAATTCCCAGTGTCACCCATCCCAACATGGGATTCCCAGTGTCTCAGATCCCAGTATGGAATTCCCAGTGTCTCCAATCCCAGTATGGAATTCCCAGTGTCTCCCATCCCAAAATGGGATTCCCACTGTCATTGATCCCAAAATGGGATTCCCGGTGTCATTGATCCCAGTATGGAATTCCCGATGTCTCCAATCCCAGTATGGAATTCCCAGTGTCTCAAATACCAAAATGGGATTCCCGCTGTCATTGATCCCAGTATGGAATTCCCAGTGTCTCCGATCCCAGTATGGAATTCCCAGTGTCACCCATCCCAAAATGGGATTCCCGGTGTCTCAGATCCCAAGATGGGATTCCCAGTGTCTCAGATCCCAGTATGGAATTCCCGGCGTCACCCATCCCAAAATGGGATTCCCAGTGTCACCCATCCCAAAATGGGATTCCCGCTGTCACCCATCCCAAAATGGGATTCCCAGTGTCACCCATCCCAAAATGGGATTCCCGGTGTCTCGGATCCCAAGATGGGATTCCCAGTATCATTGATCCCAGTATGGAATTCCCGGTGTCACCCATCCCAAAATGGGATTCCCACTGTCATTGATCCCAAAATGGGATTCCCGGTGTCATTGATCCCAGTATGGAATTCCCAGTGTCTCCCATCCCAGTATGGAATTCCCAGTGTCACCCATCCCAAAATGGGATTCCCAGTGTCTCGGATCCCAGTATGGAATTCCCGGTGTCATTGATCCCACTGTGGAATTCCCAGTGTCTCCAATCCCACTGCAGAATTCCTGCTGTCTCCGATCCTACTGTGGAATTCCCACTGTCATCGATCCCCCTGTGGAATTCCGGTGTCTCCAATCCCAGTGTGGAATTCCCAGTGTTGCAAATCCCACTATGGAATTCCAGTGTCACTGATCCCACTGTGTAATTCCCGGTGTCTCCAATCCCAGTGTGGAATTCCAGTGTCACTGATCCCACTATGGAATTCCGGTGTCTCCAATCCCCTGTGGAATTCCAGTGTCCCCAGTCCCCTGTGGAATTCCCGGTGTCCCCATTCCCAGTGTGGAATTCCAGTGTCACCAATCCCAGTGTGGAATTCCCAGTGTCTCCAATCCCACTGTGGAATTCCAGTGTCCCCAGTCCCCTGTGGAATTCCCGGTGTCCCCAATCCCAGTGTGGAATTCCAGTGTCACTGATCCCACTGTGTAATTCCCGGTGTCTCCAAACCCAGTGTGGAATTCCTGGTGTGCCCAATCCCACTGTGGAATTCCTGGTGTCCCCAGTCCCAGTGTGGAATTCCCGGTGTTGCAAATCCCACTATGGAATTCCAGTGTCTCCAATCCCAGTGTGGAATTCCTGGTGTCCCCAGTCCCACTGTGGAATTCCCAGTGTCCCCAATCCCAGTGTGGAATTCCCGGTGTTGCAAATCCCACTATGGAATTCCAGTGTCTCCAATCCCAGTGTGGAATTCCTGGTGTCCCCAGTCCCACTGTGGAATTCCCAGTGTTGCCAATCCCAGTGTGGAATTCCAGTGTCACCAATCCCACTGTGGAATTCCCGGTGTCTCCGATCCCACTATTTCCCACTCATCCCACGTTTCCCATCGTTCCCATGGCCGGGCTCATTCTCTTCCCCATTCCTGCCCCACTTCCATGGGATCCCAGAGGCCCCCATGGAAAACTCCTCCCTTTTCCTGCTGCATCCCTGGGATTCCTGGAGTATCCTGCTGCATCCCATCCCATCCCATCCCATCCCATCCCATCCCATCCCATCCCATCCCATCCCATCCCATCATTCCTGGGAAATCCCCATCGCCAGGGGGTGGCCAGGACCCCATCCCAAAACATCCGGGAATAACCCCCGGGTTGGGATTGGGATTATCCAACTTTTGGGGAACTCATCCCAAAGAAAACCCGGCTGGGGTGTCCGGGACGCCCCAGATCCTTCCCTGTGGGTCACTCCTGGTTTTCCGTGCTGGGTGTTTGTCCTGCCCGGGGACGGGGATTCCCGGGATTCTCGGGATTCCCGGGATTCCGAGTGCTGTTCCCACCCAGGGCCATGGCTCGGCTCTGCGGGCCCCGGCTGCCGCCGATCGTCCGGAGCCTCATCCCGGTGCTGGGAAGCGCCTTCGAGTGCCAGAGGGTGACCAGCAGCGCCTTCCTGGCCGAGGTGAGCGGGAAATACGGGAATGTCCGGCTGGTCTGCCCTCCGTGGATCCACGGATCCATCCATCACATGGATCCATCCGTGGATCTATCCACGGATCCATCCATTCCATGGAGCCATCCATCCATCCATGGATCGATCATCCATCTGTGGATCCATCCGTGGATCTATCCATCCATCCATGGATCGATCATCACATGGATCCATCCGTGGATCCATCCATGGATCCATCCGTGGATCTATCCACGGATCCATCCATTCCATGGAGCCATCCATCCATCCATGGATCAATCATCCATCTGTGGATCCATCCGTGGATCTATCCACGGATCCATCCACGGATCCATCCATGGATCGATCATCCATCTGTGGATCCATCCATGGATCCATCCATCCATCCATGGATCGATCATCCATCACATGGATCCATCCATGGATCTATCCACGGATCCATCCATTCCATGGAGCCATCCATCCATCCATGGATCGATCATCCATCTGTGGATCCATCCATGGATCCATCCATCCATCCATGGATCGATCATCCATCACATGGATCCATCCATGGATCTATCCACGGATCCATCCATTCCATGGAGCCATCCATCCATCCATGGATCGATCATCCATCACATGGATCCATCCATGGATCTATCCACGGATCCATCCATTCCATGGAGCCATCCATCCATCCATGGATCAATCATCCATCCGTGGATCCATCCATGGATCCATCCATCCATGGATCGATCATCCATCACATGGATCCATCCATGGATCTATCCACGGATCCATCCACGGATCCATCCACAGATCCATCCATGGATCCATCCATCCATCCATGGATCGATCATCACATGGATCCATCTATGGATCTATCCACGGATCTTTCCATTCCATGGATCCATCCGTCATCCATCCATGGATCGATCGATCCATCATCCATCACATAGATCCATCATCCATCCATCCATCCATGGATCCATCCATCCTTGGATCCATCCATCCATCCATCCATGGATCCGTGGATTCATCCATCCTTCCATCACAAGGATCCATCCATGGATCTATCCACGGATCCATCCACAGATCCATCCACAGATCCATCCATGGATCCTTCAGTCCATCCATGGATCGATCATCCATCCATGGATCCATCCGTGGATCTATCCACGGATCCATCCATGGATCCATTCATCATCCATGGATCGATCATCCATGCGTGGATCCATCCATGGATCCATCCATCCATCCATGGATCGATCATCCATCACATGGATCCATCCATGGATCTATCCACGGATCCATCCACGGATCCATCCACAGATCCATCCATGGATCCATCCATCCATCCATGGATCGATCATCACATGGATCCATCTATGGATCTATCCACGGATCTTTCCATTCCATCCATCCATCCATCATCCATCCATGGATCGATCGATCCATCTATCCATCCATCATCCATCACATAGATCCATCATCCATCCATCCATCCATGGATCCATCCATCCTTGGATCCATCCATCCTTGGATCCATCCATCCATCCATCCATGGATCTGTGGATCCATCCATCCTTCCATCACATGGATCCATCCATGGATCTATCCACAGATCCATCCACAGATCCATCCACGGATCCATCCATGGATCCTTCAGTCCATCCATGGATCGATCATCCATCCATGGATCCATCCGTGGATCTATCCACGGATCTATCCATGGATCCATTCATCATCCATGGATCGATCATCCATCCGTGGATCCATCCATGGATCCATCCATCCATGGATCGATCATCCATCACATGGATCCATCCATGGATCTATCCACGGATCCATCCACGGATCCATCCACAGATCCATCCATGGATCCATCCATCCATCCATGGATCGATCATCACATGGATCCATCTATGGATCTATCCACGGATCTTTCCATTCCATGGATCCATCCGTCATCCATCCATGGATCGATCGATCCATCATCCATCACATAGATCCATCATCCATCCATCCATCCATGGATCCATCCATCCTTGGATCCATCCATCCATCCATCCATGGATCCGTGGATTCATCCATCCTTCCATCACAAGGATCCATCCATGGATCTATCCACGGATCCATCCACAGATCCATCCACAGATCCATCCATGGATCCTTCAGTCCATCCATGGATCGATCATCCATCCATGGATCCATCCGTGGATCTATCCACGGATCCATCCATGGATCCATTCATCATCCATGGATCGATCATCCATGCGTGGATCCATCCATGGATCCATCCATCCATGGATCGATCATCCATCACATGGATACATCCATGGATCTATCCACGGATCCATCCACGGATCCATCCACAGATCCATCCATGGATCCATCCATCCATCCATGGATCGATCATCACATGGATCCATCTATGGATCTATCCACGGATCTTTCCATTCCATGGATCCATCCGTCATCCATCCATGGATCGATCGATCCATCATCCATCACATAGATCCATCATCCATCCATCCATCCATGGATCCATCCATCCTTGGATCCATCCATCCATCCATCCATGGATCCGTGGATTCATCCATCCTTCCATCACAAGGATCCATCCATGGATCTCTCCACGGATCCATCCACAGATCCATCCACAGATCCATCCATGGATCCTTCAGTCCATCCATGGATCGATCATCCATCCATGGATCCATCCGTGGATCTATCCACGGATCCATCCATGGATCCATTCATCATCCATGGATCGATCATCCATGCGTGGATCCATCCATGGATCCATCCATCCATCCATGGATCGATCATCCATCACATGGATCCATCCATGGATCTATCCACGGATCCATCCACGGATCCATCCACAGATCCATCCATGGATCCATCCATCCATCCATGGATCGATCATCACATGGATCCATCTATGGATCTATCCACGGATCTTTCCATTCCATCCATCCATCCATCATCCATCCATGGATCGATCGATCCATCTATCCATCCATCATCCATCACATAGATCCATCATCCATCCATCCATCCATGGATCCATCCATCCTTGGATCCATCCATCCTTGGATCCATCCATCCATCCATCCATGGATCTGTGGATCCATCCATCCTTCCATCACATGGATCCATCCATGGATCTATCCACAGATCCATCCACAGATCCATCCACGGATCCATCCATGGATCCTTCAGTCCATCCATGGATCGATCATCCATCCATGGATCCATCCGTGGATCTATCCACGGATCTATCCATGGATCCATTCATCATCCATGGATCGATCATCCATCCGTGGATCCATCCATGGATCCATCCATCCATGGATCGATCATCCATCACATGGATCCATCCATGGATCTATCCACGGATCCATCCACGGATCCATCCACAGATCCATCCATGGATCCATCCATCCATCCATGGATCGATCATCACATGGATCCATCTATGGATCTATCCACGGATCTTTCCATTCCATGGATCCATCCGTCATCCATCCATGGATCGATCGATCCATCATCCATCACATAGATCCATCATCCATCCATCCATCCATGGATCCATCCATCCTTGGATCCATCCATCCATCCATCCATGGATCCGTGGATTCATCCATCCTTCCATCACAAGGATCCATCCATGGATCTATCCACGGATCCATCCACAGATCCATCCACAGATCCATCCATGGATCCTTCAGTCCATCCATGGATCGATCATCCATCCATGGATCCATCCGTGGATCTATCCACGGATCCATCCATGGATCCATTCATCATCCATGGATCGATCATCCATGCGTGGATCCATCCATGGATCCATCCATCCATGGATCGATCATCCATCACATGGATACATCCATGGATCTATCCACGGATCCATCCACGGATCCATCCACAGATCCATCCATGGATCCATCCATCCATCCATGGATCGATCATCACATGGATCCATCTATGGATCTATCCACGGATCTTTCCATTCCATGGATCCATCCGTCATCCATCCATGGATCCATCGATCCATCTATCCATCCATCATCCATCACATAGATCCATCATCCATCCATCCATCCATGGATCCATCCATCCTTGGATCCATCCATCCTTGGATCCATCCATCCATCCATCCATGGATCCGTGGATCCATCCATCCTTCCATCACATGGATCCATCCATGGATCTATCCACGGATCCATCCACAGATCCATCCACAGATCCATCCATGGATCCTTCAGTCCATCCATGGATTGATCATCCATCCATGGATCCATCCATGGATCCATCATCCATCATCCATGGATCGATCATCACATGGATCCATCTATGGATCTATCCATGGATCCATCCATTCCATGGATCCATCCATCCATCCATCCATCCATAGATCCATCACATAGATCCATCATCCATCCATCCATCCATGGATCCATCCATCCATCCTTGGATCCATCCATCCATCCATCCCATGGATCCATCCATCCATCCTTGGATCCATCCATCCATCCATCCATCCCATGGATCCATCCATGGATCCATCCATCCCAAATTCCCAGCTGCTCCTGGAGCCCATCCCAGAATCCGGAGCGCGCTTGAATCTCAGAGGGTTTCAAATTCCAGCCGGAGCTGAGGGGAAGGAGAAGAGAATTCCGGCGGATCCGCAGGATGAGGGGAAATTCCAGGCCCAGAGTGGCTCTTTGGAGCCAAATCTTCCCAAAAATTCTCGAATTTTCCCAATCCTGCATCAACACCATTCCAGGACCCCAAATCCCTCCCCAGGCTGAGTTTTCCTTGGATTATCCCAGAGCAGCTCCAACCGCGGCTCTTCCCGGGAATTCCGGCTCCCCTCTCATCCATCCGGGGGATTTTTCCCGGCGTATCCCGAGGTTTTTTCCCTTCTCCAGCTCCTCAGCCACAAGGTGGTGAACGACCTGGTCCTGCTGGAGCCGATCCTGGACGCGCTGACGGCTCTGGAGAAGGATTCCTGCCTCCTGGTGCGGGTCCTGGCGCTCCGGGGGCTCGGGAACGTGGCCTCGGGATCCCCGGAAAAGGTGGGAGCCGCTCCGGGGATCTGGGGTTTGGGATTTGGAGGGAGACTGGAAGGGCAGGGCACAGGGAATGGATCCCCACTTCCGCAGGGGAGGGCTGGAATTGCCTCCAAAACATCGGGATGAGGTTTTGTGGGATGGGGAGGGAGCTCCAGGGATTGGGATGCACCGGGAGGCTCCGAATCCTAAAAGTCCCGATTTTCCGGAGCCATTCCCGGAAATCCTGGGAAGTGCCGGAGCCTTTCCCAGCAGGGGGATCCTCCCCAGCCCCGTTTTCCAGGGATCCCCGGGAACATTTCCCAGAGCCGCAGGAATTCCAGCTGGGATCAGCCCCTTTTCCCAGCTTCTCCTGGGAATCCTCGGCCTCAGTCCCTGCCCTGCTTCCTGAGGCCTGAAATCCCGGAATTCCAGCCCTTTCCAGGGGAATATTCCCTAAAATCCCAACCCGAGGCCGTTCCCCGGGTCCTGTCCCTGTTCCCTGGGAGCAGATCCTGCCCTGGATCCCCCTGGATCCCTTCAATCCCACTTTTCTCCGGGATGAGCCCCCACAGATCCCGCAGCTGCTCCCGGGAATTCCCCCATTCCCATCCCAACCGTGGACCCACCCAACCCCTGTTTGCCCTCAACTCCAGGGGAATATTCCCAAAAATCCCAACCTGGAGCCGTTCCCTCTTTCCCCATCCCTTTTTTCCCTCGGAGCTGATCCCAAACTCCCTCTGGATCCCCTCAATCCCACTTTTCTCCGGGACGAGCTCCCTCCCGGGGCTCCGTATCCCGGTTTTCCCGGCTGCGATCCCGGTTTTCCCGGCAGATCCGGAGGCACGGCTCGCAGCTGCTGGCCTCCATGGTCAACGGCATGGACGACAAGGACGATCCCAACAATCTGCTGGCGCTGGAGGCCATGTCCAGCCTCTCCAAAATCCTGGATCACCTGGAAGAGCGGGACGTGCAATCCATGCTGCTCCACGTCGCCATCCGCATCCGGCCCTTCTTCGACAGCGTGAGGAGCCAGCCCGGAATTCCCGGCGCTGGGAATGGGCTTGGGGCGCGGTGGGCGCGTCCCCAGGGGTCCATCCCGTGGGGTTCTCCCATCCCAGGTTTCTCCCCTGGGCTGGGATTTCTCCTGGATTCTCATCCGTGCTCCTGTGCTGGGCTGAGGGTCCCGCTGGGATTGGTCCCATTGGGATTGTCCCACGGGGATTGGTCCATTGGGATTGTCCCACTGGAATTGTCACACTGGGATTGGTCCATTGGGATTCTTCCATTGGGATTTTCCTCCTGGGATTGTCCCATCAGGATTGGTCCATTGGGATTTTCCCATTGGGATTGTCCCACTGGAATTGTCCCATCGGGATTGGTCCATTGGGATTTTCCCATTGGGATGGTCCCATTGGAATTGTCCCGTTGGGATTGGTCCATTGGAATTTTTCCCACTGGAATTGTCCCGTTGGGTTCGTCCCATTGGAATTGTCCAGTTGGAATTGTCCCACTGGGATTGGTCCTTTGGGATTTTCCCACTGGGATTGTCCCATTGGGATTCGCCCCTTGGAGTTCTTCCATTGGGATTTTCCTCCTGGGATTGTCCCATCGGGATTGGTCCATTGGGATTGTCCCACTGGAATTGTCACACTGGGATTGGTCCATTGGGATTTTCCCATTGGGATGGTCCCATTGGAATTGCCCCATTGGGATTGGTCCATTGGAATTTTTCCCACTGGAATTGTCCCGTTGGGTTCGTCCCATTGGAATTGTCCAGTTGGAATTGTCCCACTGGGATTGGTCCTTTGGGATTTTCCCACTGGGATTGTCCCACTGGGATTCGCCCCTTGGGATTCTTCCATTGGGATTTTCCTCCTGGGATTGTCCCATCGGGATTGGTCCATTGGGATTGTCCCACTGGAATTGTCACACTGGGATTGGTCCATTGGGATTTTCCCATTGGGATGGTCCCATTGGAATTGCCCCATTGGGATTGGTCCACTGGAATTTTTCCCACTGGAATTGTCCCGTTGGGTTCGTCCCATTGGAATTGTCCAGTTGGAATTGTCCCACTGGGATTGGTCCTTTGGGATTTTCCCACTGGGATTGTCCCATTGGGATTCGCCCCTTGGGATTCTTCCCTTGGGATTTTCCTCCTGGGATTGTCCCATCGGGATTGGTCCATTGGGATTGTCCCACTGGAATTGTCACACTGGGATTGGTCCCTTGGGATTTTCCCATTGGGATGGTCCCATTGGAATTGCCCCATTGGGATTGGTCCATTGGAATTTTTCCCACTGGAATTGTCCCGTTGGGTTCGTCCCATTGGAATTGTCCAGTTGGAATTGTCCCACTGGGGTTGGTCCTTTGGGATTTTCCCACTGGGATTGTCCCATCGGGATTGGTCCATTGGAATTTTCCCATTGGGAATCCCCCATGGGATTTTCCCACTGGGATTTTCCCACTGGGATTGGCCCATGGGGATTGGTCCATTGGAATTGCCGCACTGGGATCATCCCATTGGGATTGTCCCATTGGAATTTTTCCACTGGAATTGTCCCATTGGGATTGGCCCACTGGAATTTTTCCACTGGAATTGTCCCATTGGGATTGTCCCCTGGTGCTTGGGACAATGGGAATGGTGGGATCACAGGATGGGAATTTTGGGATCCCAGGATGGGAATTTTGGGATCACAGGATGGGAATTTTGGGATCAGAGGATGGGAATCTCGATCACGGGATGGGAATGGTGGGATCAGAGGATGGGAATTTTGGGATCATAGGATGGGAATTTCGGGATCAGAGGATGGGAATTTTGGGATCCCAGGATGGGAATGGTGGGATCAGAGGACAGGAATCTCGATCACGGGATGGGAATGGTGGGATCAGAGGATGGGAATTTTGGGATCCCAGGATGGGAATTTTGAGATCACAGGATGGGAATTTCGGGATCCCAGGATGGGAATTTTGGGATCACAGGACGGGAATCTCGATCACGGGATGGGAATGGTGGGATCAGAGGACGGGAATTTTGGGATCCCAGGATGGGAATGGTGGGATCACAGGACGGGAATTTTGGGATCACAGGATGGGAATCTCGATCACGGGATGGGAATGGTGGGATCAGAGGATGGGAATTTTGGGATCCCGGGATGGGAATGGTGGGATCAGAGGACGGGAATTTTGGGATCACAGGATGGGAATCTCGATCACGGGATGGGAATGGTGGGATCAGAGGATGGGAATTTTGGGATCCCGGGATGGGAATTTCGGGATCAGAGGATGGGAATTTCGGGATCCCGGGATGGGAATTTTGGGATCCCAGGATGGGAATCTCGATCACGGGATGGGAATGGTGGGATCAGAGGATGGGAATTTTGGGATCCCGGGATGGGAATGGTGGGATCAGAGGACGGGAATTTTGGGATCACAGGATGGGAATCTCGATCACGGAATGGGAATGGTGGGATCAGAGGATGGGAATTTTGGGATCCCGGGATGGGAATGGTGGGATCAGAGGACGGGAATTTTGGGATCAGAGGACAGGAATTTTGAGATCACAGGATGGGAATTTTGGGATCCCAGGATGGGAATTTTGGGATCACAGGACGGGAATCTCGATCACGGGATGGGAATGGTGGGATCAGAGGATGGGAATTTTGGGATCCCGGGATGGGAATGGTGGGATCAGAGGACGGGAATTTTGGGATCACAGGATGGGAATCTCGATCACGGGATGGGAATGGTGGGATCAGAGGATGGGAATTTTGGGATCCCGGGATGGGAATTTCGGGATCAGAGGATGGGAATTTCGGGATCCCGGGATGGGAATTTTGGGATCCCAGGATGGGAATCTCGATCACGGGATGGGAATGGTGGGATCAGAGGATGGGAATTTTGGGATCCCGGGATGGGAATGGTGGGATCAGAGGACGGGAATTTTGGGATCACAGGATGGGAATCTCGATCACGGAATGGGAATGGTGGGATCAGAGGATGGGAATTTTGGGATCCCGGGATGGGAATGGTGGGATCAGAGGACGGGAATTTTGGGATCAGAGGACAGGAATTTTGAGATCACAGGATGGGAATTTTGGGATCCCAGGATGGGAATTTTGGGATCACAGGACGGGAATCTCGATCACGGGATGGGAATGGTGGGATCAGAGGATGGGAATTCTGGGATCCCGGGATGGGAATGGTGGGATCAGAGGATGGGAATTTTGGGATCCCGGGATGGGAATGGTGGGATCAGAGGATGGGAATTTTGGGATCCCGGGATGGGAATGGTGGGATCAGAGGACGGGATCTCTATCACGGGATGGGAATGGTGGGATCAGAGGACGGGAATTTTGGGATCACAGGACGGGAATTTTGAGATCACAGGATGGGAATTTTGGGATCCCAGGATGGGAATTTTGGGATCACAGGACGGGAATCTCGATCACGGGATGGGAATGGTGGGATCATAGGATGGGAATTCTGGGATCCCGGGATGGGAATGGTGGGATCAGAGGATGGGATCTCTATCACGGGATGGGAATTTTGGGATCAGAGGACGGGAATTTCGGGATCAGAGGACGGGAATTTTGGGATCCTGGGATGGGAATGGTGGGATCAGAGGACGGGAATTTTGGGATCAGAGGACGGGAATTTTGGGATCCCGGGATGGGAATTTTGCGATCCCAGGATGGGAATTTTGGGATCAGAGGACAGGATCTCGATCACAGGATGGGGAATGGCGATTCTGGGATTTTGGGATCCCGGGGTGGGATCTATGGGATTTCCCCCCCCCCCCCGTGATTCCCGTTTTTCCCCCGTGTTCCCAGGAAGACGCGGAGCTCCGGCACTCGTCCATCGTCCTCTTCGGGAACCTGTCCCGCTTCCGCCGCGCCGACTCCGAGGTTTTCTCGGAGCAGATCCTCAACGGGCTCGTGACGCTCCTGCTGCACCTGCAGGACCCGCAGCCCGACGTGGTCAAGGTGGGATTTCCCGGGAATTCCGGGGGATTCCCGGGGGCTCGGGGGACCCCACGTGCCGAATTCCCGGCGTTCCCGGTTTTCCAGGCGTGCAAGTTCGCGCTGCGGATGTGCGGGCCCAGCCTGGGCTGCGAGGAGCTCCGGGAAATGTTCGGGAATCACCTGCGGGAGGAGCGGGGGCTGCACTACGGGGAGTTCATCAACGACGTCTGCAAGTTCCTGGTGGGACATCGCTGGGATATCATCGGGATATTGGGATTGGAACGTTGGGATATTGGGACATTGGGATGTTGGGACATTGGGATGTTGGGACATTGGGATGTTGGGACATTGGGACAGTGGGACGTTGGGACATTGGAATATCGGGACATTGGGACAGTGGGACATTGGGACATTGGGATATCGGGACATTGGGATATCGGGACATTGGGACATTGGGATATCAGGACATTGGGACAGTGGGACATTGGGACATTGGGACAGTGGGATATCGGGACATTGGGATATCGGGACATTGGGACAGTGGGACATTGGGACATTGGGATATCGGGACATTGGGATATCGGGACATTGGGACATTGGGATATCAGGACATTGGGACAGTGGGACATTGGGACATTGGGACAGTGGGATATCGGGACATTGGGATATCGGGACATTGGGACATTGGGATATCAGGACATTGGGACAGTGGGACATTGGGACATTGGGACAGTGGGATATCGGGACATTGGGATATCGGGACATTGGGACATTGGGATATCGGGACATTGGGACATTGGGACATTGGGACAGTGGTATATCGGGACATTGGGATATCGGGACATTGGGATTTCGGGACATTGGGACAGTGGGATATCGGGACATTGGGATATCGGGACATTGGGATATCGGGACATTGGGATATCGGGACATTGGGACATTGGGACATTGGGACAGTGGGATATCGGGACATTGGGATATCGGGACATTGGGACAGTGGGACATTGGGACATTGGGATATTAGGATATTGGGATTTAGACACTGGGATTGGGAAAGTGGGGATGGGATTTGGATTGTCCCCCATGGCCCCCATGTCCCCAGTGTCCCTGCTGTCCCCTCTGTCCCCGCTGTCCCCGCTGTCCCCAATGTCCCCAATGTCCCCAATATCCCCACTGTCCCTGATGTCCCCTCTGTCCCCACTGTCCCCAATGTCCCTGCTGTCCCCTCTGTCCCCACTATCCCCGATGTCCCCTCTGTCCCCCATGTCCCCAAAGTCCCCAATGTCCCCCATGTCCCCAATGTCCCCAAAGTCGCCAATGTCCCCAATGTCCCCAATGTCCCCCATGTCCCCCATGTCCCCAAAGTCCCCAATGTCCCCTCTGTCCCCACTGTCCCCAATGTCCCTGCTGTCCCCTCTGTCCCCACTATCCCCGATGTCCCCTCTGTCCCCCATGTCCCCAAAGTCCCCAATGTCCCCCATGTCCCCAATGTCCCCAAAGTCGCCAATGTCCCCAATGTCCCCAATGTCCCCCATGTCCCCCATGTCCCCAAAGTCCCCAATGTCCCCAAAGTCCCCAATGTCCCCAATGTCCCCACTAACCCCCATATCCCCAATGTCCCCAACATCCCCACTGTCCCCAAAGTCCCCAATGTCCCCTCTGTCCCAGATGTCCCCACTATCCCCAATGTCCCCCATGTCCCCAATGTTCCCGCTGTCCCCACTATCCCCAATGTCCCTGATGTCCCCTCTGTCCCCGATATCCCCAATGTCCCCAATGTCCCCAATGTCCCCACTGTCCCAGATGTCCCCAATGTCCCCACAGTCCCCAATGTCCCCAATGTCCTCAATGTCCCCAATGTCCCCAATGTCCATGTCCCCAATGTCCCCAAAGTCCCCAATGTCCCCCATGTCCCCAAAGTCCCCAATGTCCCCACTGTCCCCCATGTCCCCAATGTCCCTGATGTCCCCTCTCTCCCCACTGTCCCCAATGTCCCCAATGTCCCTGATGTCCCCGCTGCCCCCAATGTCCCTGATGTCCCCTCTGTCCCCTCTGTCCCTGCTGTCCCCTCTGTCCCCAATGTCCCCAACGTCCCCACTGTCCCCAATGTCCCCACTGCCCCCCATGTCCCCAATGTCCCCAATGTCCCTGCTGTCCCCGCTGCCCCCAAAGTCCCCAATGTCCCCTCTGTCCCCGCTGTCCCCAACGTCCCCGCTGTCCCAGATGTCCCCCATGTCCCCAATGTCCCTGATGTCCCCTCTGTCCCCTCTGTCCCCACTGTCCCCAATGTCCCCACTATCCCCAATGTCCCCAATGTCCCCACTGTCCCCCATGTCCCCAAAGTCCCCAATGTCCCCTCTGTCCCCGCTGTCCCCAACGTCCCCGCTGTCCCAGATGTCCCCGATGTCCCCAATGTCCCCTCTGTCCCCCATGTCCCCAAAGTCCCCAATGTCCCCAAAGTCCCCAATGTCCCCAATGTCCCCAATATCCCCACTGTCCCTGATGTCCCCAAAGTCCCCACTGTCCCCAATGTCCCTGCTGTCCCCGCTGTCCCCACTATCCCCGCTGTCCCCTCTGTCCCCCATGTCCCCAAAGTCCCCAATGTCCCCTCTGTCCCCACTGTCCCCAACGTCCCCGCTGTCCCAGATGTCCCCAATGTCCCCACTGTCCTCCATGTCCCCAATGTCCCCAATGTCCCCAGAGTCTCCAATGTCCCCTCTGTCCCCCATGTCCCCAACATCCCCGCTGTCCCAGATGTCCCCAAAGTCCCCACTGCCCCCCATGTCCCTAATGTCCCCTCTGTCCCCACTGCCCCCCATGTCCCTGATGTCCCCTCTGTCCCCAAAGTCCCCAATGTCCCCTCTGTCCCCACTGTCCCTAACGTCCCCGCTGTCCCAGATGTCCCCACTATCCCCAATGTCCCCCATGTCCCCAATGTCCCCGCTGTCCCAGATGTCCCCAAAGTCCCCACTGCCCCCCATGTCCCTGATGTCCCCTCTGTCCCCGCTGTCCCCGCAGATGCGCAGCCACCCCGCGCTGCTGGGCCGCCTCATCTCCACCAACCTCTTCTACTTCAAGAGCCCCTGGCGGGAGCTGCGGGCGGCGGCGGCCATGTCCGTCGGTGAGGGACGGGGACACCGCGGTGGCCTTGGCCACCGGGGCTGGCCCCACCCACGGCGGTCCCCAGGGGGGCTTGGGGCTGGGGCTGGGTGGTCTCGGATAATTTCGGGGGTAATTCAGAAGGTTTTGGGGTCTCTGGTGACCCCAATCTTGGGTCTCCCCGGTTCTGTCACCTCGTGGGGTCACAGTGGTGGCTTTTGTCACCAGGAGGTGACATCGGCCCTGGAGGTCCCCAAGGGGCTTCGGGGTGGTTTTGGATGATTTTTGGGGTAATTTTGCAGGTTTTGGGGTCTCTGGTGATCCCAATCTTATCCCTTGGTGGACTCAGGTGTCCCCTCTTGGGGTCACCACAGTGGTGGCTTTTGTCACCAGGAGGTGACATCGGCCCTGGAGGTCCCCAAGGGGCTTTGGGGCTGGTTTTGGGTGGTTTTAGGACATTTTGGGGTGGTTTTGGGGATTTTTTGGGGGAATCTTGGAGTCACTGGTGACCCCCAGTCCTGTCCCCAGCTGGTCCCTGGTTTTGTCCCCTCTTGGGGTCCCAGGGGTGGCTTTTGTCACCAGGAGGTGACATCAATCCTGGAGGTCCCCAAGGGGGTTTTGGATGGGGCTTTGATGTTTTGGATGATTTTTGGGGTAATTTTGAAGGTTTTGGGGTCTCTGGTGACCCCAATCTTGTCCCCAGGTGGACTCAGGTGTCCCCTCCTTGGGGTCCCAGTGGTGGCTTTTCTCACCAGGAGGTGACATCGAACCCTGGAGGTCCCCAAGGGGTTTTTGGATGGGGCTTCGCTGTTTTGGGTGGTTTTGGATGATTTTTGGGGAAATTTTGCAGGTTTTGGGGTCCCTGGTGATCCCAATCTTGTCCCCAGGTGGACTCAGGTCCTGGCTCCTCTTGGGGTCACCACAGTGGTGGCTTTTGTCACCAGGAGGTGACATCGGCCCTGGAGGTCCCCAAGGGGCTTCGGGGTGGTTTTGGATGATTTTTGGGGTAATTTTGCAGGTTTTGGGGTCTCTGGTGATCCCAATCTTATCCCTTGGTGGACTCAGGTGTCCCCTCTTGGGGTCACCACAGGGGTGGCTTTTGTCACCAGGAGGTGACATCGGCCCTGGAGGTCCCCAAGGGGCTTTGGGGCTGGTTTTGGGTGGTTTTAGGACATTTTGGGGTGGTTTTGGGGTTTTTTTTTTTGGGGAATCTTGGAGTCACTGGTGATCCCCAGTCCTGTCCCCAGCTGGTCCCTGGTCCTGTCACCTCCTGGGGTCCCAGTGGTGGCTTTTGTCACCAGGAGGTGACATCAATCCTTGAGGTCCCCAAGGGGTTTTTGGATGGGGCTTCGCTGTTTTGGGTGGTTTTGGATGATTTTTGGGGAAATTTTGCAGGTTTTGGGGTCTCTGGGGATCCCAATCTTGTCCCCAGGTGGACTCAGGTGTCCCCTCCTGGGGTCACCACAGAGGTGGCTTTTGTCACCAGGAGGTGACATCGGCCCTGGAGGTCCCCAAGGGGCTTTGGGGCTGGTTTTGGGTGGTTTTAGGACATTTTGGGGTGGTTTTGGGGTTTTTTTTTGGGGGGGAATCTTGGGGTCTCTGGTGACCCCCACTCCTGTCCCCAGCTGGTCCCTGGTCCTGTCACCTCTTGGGGTCCCAGTGGTGGCTTTTGTCACCGGGGGGGTGACATCAATCTTGGAGGTCCCCAAGGGGGTTTTGGATGGGGCTTTGATGTTTTGGATGATTTTTGGGGAAATTTTGCAGGTTTTGGGGTCCCTGTTGAGCCCAATCTTGCGCCCAGGTGGACTCAGGTCCTGGGGCCCTCCTTGGGGTCACAGGGGTGGCTTTTGTCACCAGGAGGTGACATCGGCCCTGGAGGTCCCCAAGGGGGTTTTGGATGGGGCTTCGTTGTTTTGGGTGGTTTTGGATGATTTTTGGGGTAATTTTGCAGGTTTTGGGGTTCCTGGTGACCCCAATCTTGTCCCCAGGTGGACTCAGGTGTCCCCTCTTGGGGTCACCACAGTGGTGGCTTTTGTCACCTGGAGGTGACATCGGCCCTGGAGGTCCCCAAGGGGGTTTTGGATGGGGCTTTGATGTTTTGGATGATTTTTGGGGTAATTTTGAAGGTTTTGGGGTCTCTGGTGATCCCAATCTTGTCCCCAGGTGGACTCAGGTGTCCCCTCTTGGGGTCACCACAGGGGTGGCTTTTGTCACCAGGAGGTGACATCGGCCCTGGAGGTCCCCAAGGGGCTTTGGGGCTGGTTTTGGGTGGTTTTAGGACATTTTGGGGTGGTTTTGGGGGTTTTTTTGGGGGGCAATCTTGGAGTCACTGGTGACCCCCAGTCCTGTCCCCAGCTGGTCCCTGGTTTTGTCACCTCTTGGGGTCCCAGTGGTGGCTTTTGTCACCAGGGGGTGACATCGGCCCTGGAGGTCCCCAAGGGGTTTTTGGATGGGGCTTCGCTGTTTTGGGTGATTTTGTATGATTTTGGGGGTAATTTTGCAGGTTTTGGGGTCCCTGGTGACCCCAATCTTGTCCCCAGGTGGACTCAGGTCCTGGCCTCTCTTGGGGTCACCACAGTGGTGGCTTTTGTCACCTGGAGGGTGACATCGCTCCTGGAGGTCCCCAGGGGTTTTTTTTGGGCTGGTTTTGGTGGTTTTGGGGTGATCCGGGATGGTTTTTGAGGGAATTCTGAAGGTTTTGGGGTCCCTGGTCACTGCAGTCCTGTTCCCTCTGGTCCACCTTGGGGTCACAGGGGTGGCTTTTGTCACCAGGAGGTGACATCGCTCCTGGAGGTCCCCAAGGGGGTTTTGGATGGGGCTTTGATGTTTTGGATGATTTTGGGGGTAATTTTGCAGGTTTTGGGGTCCCTGGTGACCCCAATCTTGTCCCCAGGTGGACTCAGGTGTCCCCTCTTGGGGTCACCACAGGGGTGGCTTTTGTCACCAGGAGGTGACATCGGCCCTGGAGGTTCCCAAGGGGTTTTTGGATGGGGCTTCGCTGTTTTGGGTGATTTTGGATGATTTTTGGGGTAATTTTGCAGGTTTTGGGGTCCCTGGTGACCCCAATCTTGTCCCCAGGTGGACTCAGGTGTCCCCTCTTGGGGTCACCACAGTGGTGGCTTTTGTCACCAGGAGGTGACATCGGCCCTGGGGGGGTTTTGAGCGGTTTTTGTTCAGTTTGGGGATATTTTGACGGAGGTTTTTTTTTGGGGGGGGGTTTTAGGGAATATTCCCATCCCAAAATTCCCTGATCCCGAAATTCCCTCCAGGATTCCTGGTGCTCCACATGGACGAGGAGCAGGGCCAGCAGGTGGACCTGGACCAGCTCATCTCCGGTGAGTGGCAATTCCCGAATTCCCAACTTCTAACGGAAAAAAAATCGACATTTTTGTAGCATCTGAACTTCAATTTTGGGGAAAATCCTGTCTTTTTCGGGCCGAATTCCTCATTTTTAGGGAAAAAAAAAAAAAGCCAAAATATAATTTTTAAGATCTAAATTTCAATTTACAGGGCCAAATTCCTCGGTTTTAGGGCAAAATTCCATTTTTTAGGATCTCAACTTTCATTTTTTTGGGGGAATCCCACATTTTTAGGACCAAGTTCCTCACTTTTAGGGAAAATATTCCCATTTTTAGGATCTGAACTTTCTTTTTATTTTTTTTTTTTAATCCCACATTTTTAGGGCAAATTTTCCATTTTTAAAATGTAAACTTCAATCTTTTAGGGCCAAATTCAATTTTTCAGGTCAGAAAACTTTGGAAAGTTTCCTAAACTGTCTTTTTTTGGGGGAAATCCCACATTTTTAGGGCCAAATTCCTCATTTTTTTGGCAAAATCCCGTTCTTATGATCTAAACTCTCATTTCTGGGGAAAAGCCCATATTTTTAGGGCCAACCCCCCCCCCCCCTCATTTTTAGGGGAAAAAAAATAACATTCTTAGAAAAAAAAAAATCTACATTCTATAGGATTTAAACTTCAATTTTTGGGACAACCAACCTCTCATTTTTAGGGCAAAATTCCTCATTTTTACGGAAAAAAAATCTCACTTTTAGGGGAAAAAATCCTATTTTTCAAGCCAAAATTCCTTATTTTTAGGGGAAAAAAAAAAAAAAAAATCCCATTTTTAGAAAGAAAATCCCCTTTTCAGCCCAAAATTCCTCATTTTTTTTAGGGGGAAAAAAAATCCCATTTTTAGGGGAAAAAAATCTTATTTTTCAGGTCGAAATTGCTGATTTTTCGGGCTGTTGGGATTTTGGGGTCGGAATTCGGGGATTTGGTGTCCGGAGGGACCCGAACCTCCCTGGAAGGGCCCTCTTGGATCCCCGGCAGCGGGATGAGGTCACTTTTTTGGATTTCAGGGATTTTTTTCCCCCTCTCACCGCTGACCTCATCCCGTGGAGCCGAGCCCGGAAAATTCCCGAGCTTTCCAAGGGAGCCGCAAAAAACTCTAAAAAAGGGAAAAAGTCGCTTTTCCGTCGGCTCCGAGGGCCCTTCCAGGAGAAAAGGGGGGAGGCGGAATTCGCCCGGAATTCGGGGAATTTTTCGGGATCCTGGCAGGGGGCTCCGATCCCAACGGGAATGAGGGAAAATCCCGAGGAATGCGGGATAAACAAGGGAAAAACTTGGGGAAAAAAAAAACCCCTGGATGCGTTCCCAGCTCCCGGGAGCTGCTCCAGGATTTGGGAATGGGGGTTGGGAGAGGTTTGGCCGGGAAAATCCCGTGGGATCCGCTCCCAGTCCAGCCCCAAATTCCTGGGATCAAAGGGGCCCGAGGCTTTACTTCTAATTTGAATTTTTTGGGATCATCCCAAGCTTTTACTTCTAATTTTTTTGGGATCATCCCGAACCTTTCATTTTAATTTTAGGCTTTTTGGGATCATCCTGAGCCTCTCCTTTACATTTTTTTTTTTGGGATCATCCAGAGCCTTTTCTTTTCATTTTAGGGTTTTTTGGGATCATCACAAACACTGAATTTTAATTTTTTGGGATCATCCTGCACCTTTAATTTTTAGGTTTTTTGGGATCATCCTGCACCTTTAATTTTTAGGTTTTTTGGGATCATCCCAAGCCTTTACTTTTGATTTATTTGGGATCATCATGAATATTCCATAATTTTAATTTTTCTTGGGATCATCCTGAGCCTTTGATTTGAATATTCTGGGATCATTCCCAAGCCTTGATTTTTGATTTTTTTTGGATCACCCCGAGCCTTTCATTTAAATTTCATTTCATTCCAATTTTTGCTCTACACACCAAAAAAAAAAAAAAAAAAAAAATTTTCCTGGGACAAACAGGGAGAAAGAAGGAGCTGAGCTGGGAAAATCCCGAATTTTCCTCCCTTTTTTATCCCACTTTTCTCCCAACCAGAACCTTTCCCTGTCAATCCACAAATCCTGGATAACGATAGGAATGAAATCCTCGTTTTTCCGGGAAAAACAATCCATAAAAATTCCCCCGGATCCGGCAAATCCAGCAGGACTGGGAAATCTGGGATGGGGGGATTGGAAGTTCCTGGGAGCGCTGGGAATCCGGGGCTGGATTGGGAACGGATCCCAAAGGATTTTCCTGACCAAACCTCTCCCAGCCCCCGGTCCCAAATCCTGGAGCGGCTCCGGGGAGCTGGGAATTGATCCGGGGGGAATGCAGCGAAATTCCAGTGGGAATCCAGCGGGAATATGGTGGGAGAAAAGTGGGAATGTGGTGGGAATAAAGCGGGAATCCAGTGGGAACGCCATGGGAATAATGGGAATGCCATGGGAATATGGTGGGAATCCCTGGGAATTCCGGGAGTTTCCATGGCCATATCCCAGGCTGGGGCATCTCCATCTTGATCCTGATCCCGATCCCAATCCCAATTCTGATTCTGATCCTGATCCCAATCCTGATCCCAATCCTGACCTTGATCCTGATCCCAATCCTGACCTTGATCCTGATCTCAATCCTGACCCTGATCCTAATCCCAATCCTGATCCTGATCCTAATCCCGATCCTGATCCTGATCCCAATCCTGATTCTGATCCTGACTCCAGTCCTGATCCCGATCGTGATCCCAATTCTGATCCCGATCCCAATCCCAATCCCTGTCCTGATCCTGATCCCCATCCTCATCCCAATCCCGATCTTGATCCTCATGCTGATCCCAGTCCTGATCCTGGCCCCGATTCTGGTCCTGATCCCAATCCCAATCCTGACCCTCATCCCAATCCCGATCCCAATCCCAATCCCAGTCCTGATCCTGATCCCCATCCTCATCCCAATCCCGATCTTGATCCTCATGCTGATCCCAGTCCTGATCCTGACCCCGATTCTGGTCCTGATCCCAATCCCAATCCTGACCCTCATCCCAATCCTGATCCCGATCCCAATCCCGATCCCGATCCCGATCCTGATCCTGACCCCATCCCTGCTGTGCCGTTCCAGCCCTGAAGCTGCTGCTGAAGGATCCCGTTCCCACCGTGCGGATCAAGGCGGCCGAGACCCTGGGACGCCTCGTGCGCCTCCTCTGAATCCCAGAATTCCTGCAATTCCTGGGAATTCCCAGCTCCGAGACCCTGGGACGCCTGATCCACCTCCTCTGAATCCTGGAATTCCTGAGAATTCCCAGCTCCAAGACCCTGGGACGCCTGATCCACCTCCTCTGAATCCTGGAATTCCTGGGAATTCCCAGCTCCGAGACCCTGGGACGCCTGATCCACCTCCTCTGAATCCTGGAATTCCTGGGAATTCCCAGCTCCGAGACCCTGGGACGCCTCATCCACCTCCTCTGAATCCTGGAATTCCTGGGAATTCCCAGCTCCGAGACCCTGGGACGCCTCATCCACCTCCTCTGAATCCTGGAATTCCTGGGAATTCCCAGCTCCGAGACCCTGGGACGCCTTGTCCGCTTCCTCTGAATCCCGGAATTCCTGCAATTCCTGGGAATTCCCAGCTCCGAGACCCTGGGACGCCTCATCCACCTCCTCTGAATCCTGGAATTCCTGGGAATTCCCAGCTCCGAGACCCTGGGACGCCTGATCCACCTCCTCTGAATCCTGGAATTCCTGGGAATTCCCAGCTCCGAGACCCTGGGACGCCTCATCCACCTCCTCTGAATCCTGGAATTCCTGGGAATTCCCAGCTCCAAGACCCTGGGACGCCTGATCCACCTCCTCTGAATCCTGGAATTCCTGGGAATTCCCAGCTCCGAGACCCTGGGGCGCCTGATCCACCTCCTCTGAATCCTGGAATTCCTGGGAATTCCCAGCTCCGAGACCCTGGGACGCCTCATCCACCTCCTCTGAATCCTGGAATTCCTGGGAATTCCCAGCTCCGAGACCCTGGGACGCCTCATCCACCTCCTCTGAATCCTGGAATTCCTGGGAATTCCCAGCTCCGAGACCCTGGGACGCCTCATCCACCTCCTCTGAATCCTGGAATTCCTGGGAATTCCCAGCTCCGAGACCCTGGGACGCCTGATCCACCTCCTCTGAATCCTGGAATTCCTGGGAATTCCCAGCTCCAAGACCCTGGGACGCCTCATCCACCTCCTCTGAATCCTGGAATTCCTGGGAATTCCCAGCTCCGAGACCCTGGGACGCCTCGTGCGCCTCCTCTGAATCCCGGAATTCCTGCAATTCCTGGGAATTCCCAACTCCAAGACCCTGGGACGCCTCATCCACCTCCTCTGAATCCTGGAATTCCTGGGAATTCCCAACTCCAAGACCCTGGGACGCCTCATCCACCTCCTCTGAATCCTGGAATTCCTGGGAATTCCCAGCTCCGAGACCCTGGGACGCCTCGTGCGCCTCCTCTGAATCCCGGAATTCCTGCAATTCCTGGGAATTCCCAACTCCAAGACCCTGGGACGCCTTGTCCGCTTCCTCCGAATCCCAGAATTCCTGGGAATTCCCGGCTCCGCTCAGCAATACCCCGAGGGATCCCAATCCAATCCCCGAGGGATCCCAAACCATGGGAAAAGTCTTCCTGCACCTCCATCCTCGGGAACGCCGGCGCCCTCCCAGATATGGGGACAAAAATGGGAAAACGGCCGGAATTTGGGATGGGATCCGGCTGCGGCATTCCGGGATCCGGATGGAGCCCGATCCCGCCCCTCCAGCTGCTTCCCGATGATCCGGGATCCATTCCCACCCCTCCACCCCCCCCCCCCCATCCCACTCTGCTGCTTCCTGGTGGATAATGGGATCCGTTCCCAAAATTCCCGCCCGGAACCCCCCCCCCGTACAGAGACCTATTTTTAAATAAAGCTTTTGGCTCCCGATCCCGCTCTGGAATTCTGGGATTCCTCAGGATTTGGGGGATGGGAAGGGGGGGATCCCACCTGTGTCTCCATGAGGAGGATCCAGGGGTTCTTCTCACCCTCTTATCCGGAGGGAAAACCTTGGAATTTCCTGGCTGGTCCTGCCCCGTTTCTGTCCCACCTTTGGTTTTTCCTTTGGGATCCCGGTCCAGATCCCAGTCCAGATCCTGTTCCAGGTCTGGTCCAGATTCTATTGCAGTTGCTATTCCAGATCCTATCCCAAATCTCATCCCAGATCCTATTCCAGATCCTATTCCTGGTCCCAGTCCAGATCCTATCCCAAATCTCATCCCAGATCCTATTCCTGGTCCCATTCCTGATCCCAGTCCAGATCCTGTTCCAGGTCTGGTCCAGATTCTATTGCAGTTGCTATTCCAGATCCCATTCCAGATCCTATCCCAGATCCTATTCCTGATCCCATTCCTGATCCCAGTCCAGATCCTGTTCCAGGTCTGGTCCAGATTCTATTGCAGTTGCTATTCCAGATCCTATCCCAAATCTCATCCCAGATCCTATTCCTGATCCTATTCCTGATCCCAGTCCAGATCCTATCCCAAATCTCATCCCAGATCCTATTCGTGGTCCCATTCCTGATCCCAGTCCAGATCCTATTCCAGGTCTGGTCCAGATCCTATTCCAGTTGCTATTCCAGATCCCATTCCAGATCCTATCCCAAATCTCATCTCATCTCAGATCCTATTCCTGATCCCAGTCCAGATCCTATTCCAATTCCTATTTCAGATCCCAGTCCAGATCCTATCCCAAATCCCATCCCAGATCCTATTCCAGATCCTATTCCAGATCCCAGTCCAGATCCTATTCCAATTCCCATCCCAGATCCTATTCCTGGTCCCATTCCTGATCCCAGTCCAGATCCTGTTCCAGGTCTGGTCCAGATCCTATTCCAGTTGCTATTCCAGATCCCATTCCAGATCCTATCCCAAATCTCATCTCATCTCAGATCCTATTCCTGATCCCAGTCCAGATCCTATTCCAATTCCTATTTCAGATCCTATTCCAATTCCTATTTCAGATCCCAGTCCAGATCCTATTCCAATTCCTATTCCTGATCCCAGTCCAGATCCTATTCCAATTCCTATTTCAGATCCCAGTCCAAATCCTATCCCAAATCCCATCCCAGATCCTATTCCTGGTCCCATTCCTGATCCCAGTCCAGGTCCTATTCCAGGTCTGGTCCAGATCCTATTCCAGTTGCTATTCCAGATCCCATTCCAGATCCTATTCCACATCATTTTCCAGGTCCCATTCCTGGTCCCATTCCAGACCCAACTCCAGCTCCTATTCCGGGTCCTGCTCCCTCCCAGGGCTCCTTTTTTTGGGATATCCCAGACGCAGGGAATCCCATTTTCCATCCTTCTGCCATTCCCTGCCTGTCTCACCCCTTTCCCTCTGCCCGGGGTGGGTCTGGATATCCCTGGAATATCCCTGGAAAGCCCTGGGAAGCTCCTGGGAATGCCAGCTGGGAGCTCCCAATGGGATTGAGGGGGATCCCACCCCTTCCCCAGTTTGAGGCCAAGTTGGGAATTCAGGACACAAAGAGCCGGGATTGTGTCCCAAAAAATCTTTCATTGAGCCCTGGGAATTGTGATCCCGGCGGATCGTGGGAATGCTGAGTGTAGGGAATGCGGGGATGGGATTGGGATGGGGAGCCCCAGGAATGTGGGAATTGGGATGGGAATGGGGATATGGAGGGATGTGGGAATGGGAACATTGTGGAATTCAGCACACGAAGAGCCTGGGATCGTATCCCAAAAAAGCCTTTACTGAGCGCTGGGAATTCCGGAGGCAGCGGATCCCACTGGATCCCGCTGGATCCTGGGAACGTCAGGTGTAGGGAATGTGGGATACAGAGATGTGGGAATGGGAACAGCGTGGAATTCAGCAAATGAAGACCCCGGCACCGTATCCCAAAGAAGCCTTTATTGAGGGCGGTGAATTCCGCAGGCGGCGGATCCCACTGGATCCCAGTGGATCCTGGGAACGTCAGGTGTAGGGAATGTGGGATACAGAGATGTGGGAATGGGAACAGCGTGGAATTCAGCAAATGAAGACCCCGGCACCGTATCCCAAAGAAGCCTTTATTGAGGGCGGTGAATTCCGCAGGCGGCGGATCCCACTGGATCCCGCTGGATTCTGTGGATCTCGGCGGATCCCCGCGGACGGCTCAGGTGTTTGCAATGTGGGATAGAGAGATGTGGGAATGGGAACATCGGGGAATTCAGCACACAAAGACCCCGGGACCGTATCCCAAAGAAGCCTTTACTGAGGGCCGTGAATTCCGGAGGCGGCGGATCCTGTTGGATCCCGCTGGATCCCGCTGGATCCCCGTGGGCAGCTCAGGTGTAGGGAACGTGGGATAGAGAGATGTGGGAATGGGAACACTGTGGAATTCAGCACACGAAGACCCCGGGATTGTATCCCAAAAAAAGCCTTTATTGGGGGCGGTGAATTCCGCAGGCGGTGGATCCCACTGGATCCCAGCGGATCCCATTGGATCCCGGCAGATTCCCACGGGGAATGTCAGGGGTAGGGAATGTGGGGATGGGAATGGGAACATTGTGGAATTCAGCACACAAAGACCCCGGCACCGTATCCCAAAGAAGCCTTTACTGAGGGCCGTGAATTCCGCAGGCGGCGGATCCTGTTGGATCCCACTGGATCCCGCTGGATCCCCGCGGACGGCTCAGGTGTTTGAAACGTGGGATAGAGAGATGTGGGAATGGGAACATCGGGGAATTCAGCACACAAAGACCCCGGGATTGTATCCCAAAAAAAGCCTTTATTGAGGGCGGTGAATTCCGCAGGCGGCGGATCCCACTGGATCCCAGTGGATCCTGGGAACGGCAGGTGTAGGGAACGTGGGAGAGAGAGATGTGGGAATGGGAACAGCGTGGAATTCAGCACACGAAGATCCCGGGACCGTATCCCAAAGAAGCCTTTATTGGGGGCGGTGAATTCCGCGGGCGGCGGATCCCGGCGGATCCCGGCTGGATCCCGGCTGGATCCCGGTCAGGTGTAGAGGCGCACGGTGCCGTCGGCGCCGGAGGAGAAGAGCCAGGGCTGCTGGGGGTGGAAGGCGACGTCGAGGACGCCGAGGTCGAGGCGGGGGCTGTGGCCCTTGAGCACCTTCAGCGGCACCAGCAGCGCGTTCTGCAGCAGGTCGCTGCGGGGACAGCGGGAACTCACACCCGGAACAACGGGAATTCACACCCTGAATTCACACCCGGAACAACGGGAACCACGGGAATTCACACCCGGAACTCACACCCGGAACTCACACCCGGAACTCACACCCGGAACTCACACCGGGAATTCACACCGGGAACAATGGGAACAACGGGAATTCACACCCGGAACTCACACCCGGAACTCACACCCGGAACTCACACCAGGAACAACGGGAATTCACACCCGGAATACACACCGGGAAAAACGGGAATTCACACCCAGAACAACGGGAATACACACCGGGAACAACGGGAACACGGGAATTCGCACCGGGAATACACACCGGGAACAATGGGAATTCACAACAGGAACAATGGGAACAACGGGAATTCACACCCGGAATTCACACCGGGAACAAAGGGAATTCACAACGGGAATTCACACAGGGAATTCACACTGGGAACAACGGGAATTCACACCTGGAATTCACACCGGGAACAATGGGAATTCACAACGGGAACAATGGGAATTCACAACGGGAACAATGGGAACAACGAGAATACACACCGGGAACAATGGGAATTAACACCGGGAATACACACCGGGAACAATGGGAATTCACAACGGGAACAATGGGAACAACGGGAATTCACACCCAGAATTCACACCGGGAACAACGGGAATTCACAACGGGAACAACGGGAATACACACCGGGAATACACACCGGGAATTCACACCGGGAACAACGGGAACAACGGGAATTCACACCAGGAATACACACCAGGAATTCACACCGGGAACAACGGGAATTCACACCCGGAATACACACCCGGAACAACGGGAATTCACACCGGGAACAATGGGAACAACGGGAATTCACACCTGGAATTCACACCGGGAACAACGGGAACTCACACTGGGAACAATGGGAACAACGGGAATACACACCGGGAATACACACCAGGAACAACGGGAACAACGGGAATTCACACCGGGAATTCACACCGGGAACAATGGGAATTCACACCAGGAATACACACCAGGAACAATGGGAATTCACACCCGGAACAATGGGAACAACGGGAATTCACACCGGGAACAATGGGAATTCACACCTGGAATTCACACCGGGAACAATGGGAATTCACACCCGGAATTCACACCGGGAACAATGGGAATTCACACCGGGAACAACGGGAATTCACACCGGGAATTCACACCGGGAACAACAACAATGGGAACAACAGGAACAACGGGAATTCACACCTGGAATTCACACCGGGAACAACGGGAACAATGGGAATACACACCGGGAATACACACCAGGAATACACACCGGGAACAATGGGAACAATGGGAATTCACACCGGGAATTCACACCGGGAGCAACGGGAACAACGGGAATTCAACAATGGGAATTCACACCGGGAACAACAGGAACAACGGGAATTCACACCAGGAATTCACACCAGGAACAATGGGAATTCGCACCAGGAATACACACCAGGAACAATGGGAATTCACACCGGGAACAACGGGAACAACGGGAATTCACACCGGGAATTCACACCGGGAACAACAACAATGGGAACAACAGGAACAACGGGAATTCACACCCGGAATTCACACCGGGAACAACGAGAACAACCGGAATTCCACACCGGGAAAAACAACAATGGGAACAACAATGGGAACAACGGGAATTCACACCGGGAACAACAACAAGAACAACAACAACAACAGGAACAACAACGGGAACAATGGGAACAATGGGAATTTGCACCGGGAACAATGGGAACAACGGGAATTCACACCGGGAACAACAATGGGAACAACAACGGGAGCAACGGGAAAAGCAGGAATTCGCATCAGGAATTCCACACTGGGAATTCACACCGGGAACAACAACAACAGGAACAACAACAACGGGAACAACAGGAACAACGGGAATTCGCAGCAGGAATTCAACAACGGGAAAAATGGGAACAATGGGAATTCACACCGGAAATTCCATGCTGGGAACAACAACAACGGGAATTCCACACCGGGAACAACAACAACAATGGGAACAACAACGGGAACAATGGGAGCGGGAAGGGGAATTCTGACAGCGGGACCGGGAATTCTGACACTGGGAACAACGGGAACAACGGGAACAACGGGAACGGGAATTCTGACACTGGGAATAGGAACTCCGGGAGCGGGAACAGGAATTCTCACAGCGGGAATGGGAATTCTGACACCGGGAATTCTGACACTGGGAATGGGAATTCTGACACTGGGAATGGGAAATCCAACACTGGGAATGGGAATTCCGGGAGCGGGACTGGGAACTCCGGGAGTGGGAATGGGAATTCTGGGAGCGGGAATGGGAATTCTGACACCGGGAATTCTGACACTGGGAATGGGAACTCCAACACCGGGAAGGGGAATTCTGACACCAGGAATGGGAAATCCAACACCGGGAATGGGAATTCTTACGGCGGGAATGGGAACTCTGGGAGTGGGAATGGGAATTCTGACACTGGGAATGGGAACTCCGGGAGTGGGAACGGGAATTCTGACACCAGGAATGGGAAATCCAACACCGGGAATGGGAATGCCAACACTGGGAATGGGAATTCTTATGGCGGGAATGGGAATTCAGGGAGTGGGAATGGGAATTCTGACACCAGGAATGGGAAATCCAACACTGGGAATGGGAATGCCAACACTGGGAATGGAAATTCTTACGGCGGGAATGGGAACTCTGGGAGTGGGAATGGGAATTCAGGGAGTGGGAATGGGAACTCCGGGAGTGGGAACGGGAATTCTGATGGCGGGAATGGGAACTCTGGGAGTGGGAATGGGAATTCTGACACTGGGAATGGGAAATCCAACACCGGGAATGGGAATGCCAACACTGGGAATGGGAATTCTTATGGCGGGAATGGGAACTCTGGGAGTGGGAATGGGAATTCTCGGAGTGGGAATTCTCGGAGTGGGAATCTTGTCCGGATATCTCCAGGATTCCCAACAACTGCCCCAACAGCGCTGCTGCCACCCCAAGGACCCCAGAAAGAGGGATCTGATCCCATAAATCCTG
The DNA here is from genome assembly GCF_024509145.1 of Vidua macroura. Taxonomy (NCBI): domain Eukaryota; kingdom Metazoa; phylum Chordata; class Aves; order Passeriformes; family Viduidae; genus Vidua; species Vidua macroura. The sequence goes on along the minus strand of NC_071571.1, from coordinate 153,540,344 downwards.
TGGATCCCACAAATAAATCCATAAATCCCATAAATAAATCCCATTAGTCCCACAAATCCCATAAATACACCCATAAATCCCATAATTCCCATAAATCCCATAAATCCCATAAACAAATCCCAGAATTCCTGTGAATCCCATAAATATGACAAATCCAATAAATAAATCCCTAAATCCCATAAACAAATCCCATTAATCCCATAAATAAATCGCATAATTCCCATAATTCCCATAAATGTGACAAGTCCCATAAATAAATCCCGGAATTCCCGTGAATCCCATAAATCCCATAAATAAACCCCACAATTCCCATAAATCCCACAAATAAATCCCGGAATTCTGGTGAATCCTGTAAATCACAGAAACAAATCCCGGAATTCCTATAAATCCCATAAATAAATCCCATAATTCCCATGAATCCCATAAATAAATCCCAGAATTCCTGTGAATCCCATGAATCTGACAAATCCCATAAATAAATCCTGGAATTCCCGTGAATCCCATAAAAAAACCCCACAATTCCCATAAATCCCAGAAATCCCACAAATAAATCCTGTAATTCCCATAAATCCCACAAATAAATCCTAGAAATAAATCCCATAATTCCCATGAATCCCATAAATAAATCCCGTAATTCCCATGAATCCCATAAATCTGACAAATCCCATAAATAAATCCCGGAATTCCCGTGAATCCCATAAATCCCATAAATAAATCCCACAATTCCCATAAATCCCAGAAATCCCACAAATAAATCCCGGAATTCCGGTGAATCCTGTAAATCTCAGAAATAAATCCCGGAATTCCCATAAATCCCACAAATAAATCCTAGAAATAAATCCCATAATTCCTATAAATCCCATAAATCCCATAAATAAATCCCATAATTCCCATGAATCCCATAAATCCCATAAATAAATCCCATAATTCCCATGAATCCCATAAAACTCATAAAACCCATAAATAAATCCCGGAATTCTTGTGAATCCCATAAATAAACCTCACAATTCCCATAAATCCCACAAATAAATCCCGGAATTCCCGTGAATCCTGTAAATCACAGAAATAAATCCCGGAATTCCCATAAATCCCCAAAATCCCACAAATAAATCCCAGAATTCCGGTGAATCCTGTAAATCACAGAAATAAATCCCGGAATTCCCATAAATCCCAGAAATCCCACAAATAAATCCCAGAATTCTGGTGAATCCTGTAAATCACAGAAATAAATCCCGGAATTCCCATAAATCCCACAATTCCCATAAATCCCATAAAACCCATAAATAAATCCCAGAATTCCTGTGAATCCCATAAATATAACAAATCCCATAAATAATTCCTGACATTCCTGTGAATCCCATAAATCCCACAAATAAATCCCGGAATTCCCGGTGAATCCTGTAAATCACAGAAATAAATCCCGGAATTCCCATAAATCCCCAAAATCCCTCGAATCCCACAAATCCGAGAAATAAATCCCGCAAATCCCATGAACAAACCCCACTAATGGATCCCGGAAATGCATCCCTAAATCCCATACATGAATCCCATAAATCCCACAAAGAAATCCCGCCAATCCCACGGAGAAATCCCACAGACAATTCCCGGAATTCCCGTACTTGTAGACCATTCCGTGGCAGACGATGACGGAGCCGTCGTCGGAGCCGGAGGCGAAGAGCGGGTACCGCCGGTGGAACGCCACCGAGCGCACGGCGCGGCGGTGGTGCCTGGAAAAACGGGAATCGGGGGCTCGGAAAAACGGGATAAACACCGGGATAAACACCGGGATGAACACCGGGATGAACACCGGGAAAAACACCGGGAAAAATGGGAATTGGGGCTCGGAAAAACGGGATAAACACCGGGAAAAACACCGGGATGAACACCGGGATGAACACCGGGAAAAACGGGAATCGGGGCTCGGAAAAACGGGATAAACACCGGGAAAAACACCGGGATAAACACGGGGATGAACACCGGGATAAACACCGGGAAAAACACCGGGATAAACACCGGGATGAACACCGGGAAAAACACCGGGAAAAACGGGAATCAGAACACAGGAAAACGGGAAAAACACCGGGATAAACACCGGGATGAACACCGGGATGAACACCGGGATGAACACCGGGAAAAACGGGAATCAGAACACAGGAAAACAGGAAAAACACCGGGAAAAACACCGGGAAAAACACCGGGATAAACACCGGGATGAACACCGGGATGAACACCGGGATAAACACCGGGATGAACACCGGGAAAAACACCGGGAAAAACGGGAATCGGGGCTCGGAAAAACGGGATAAACACCTGGAAAAACACCGGGATAAACTCCGGGAAAAACACCGGGATAAACACCGGGAAAAACACCGGGAAAAACGGGAATCGGGGCTCGGAAAAACGGGATAAACACCGGGAAAAACACCGGGATAAACACCAGGATGAACACCGGGAAAAACACCGGGAAAAACGGGAATCGGGTCTCGGAAAATCGGGATAAACACCGGGAAAAACACCGGGATAAACACCAGGATGAACACCGGGAAAAACACCGGGAAAAACGGGAATCGGGGCTCGGAAAAACGGGATAAACACCGGGAAAAACACCGGGATAAACACCGGGATGAACACTGGGAAAAACGGGAATCGGGGCTCGGAAAAACGGGATAAACACCGGGAAAAACACTGGGATAAACGCCGGGATGAACACCGGGAAAAACGGGAATCAGAACACAGGAAAATGGGATAAACACCGGGATAAACACCGGGATAAACACCGGGATGAACACCGGGATGACCACCGGGAAAAACACCGGGAAAAACGGGAATCGGGGCTCGGAAAAACGGGATAAACACCGGGAAAAACACCGGGATGAACACCGGGAAAAACACCGGGATAAACGGGAATCAGAACACAGGAAAACGGGAAAAACACTGGGAAAAACACCGGGATAAACACTGGGATGAACACCGGGATGAACACCGGGATAAACACCGGGAAAAACACCGGGATGAACACCGCGATAAACACCGGGAAAAACGGGAATCAGAACACAGGAAAACAGGAAAAACACCGGGAAAAACACCGGGATAAACACCGGGATGAACACCGGGATGAACACCGGGATAAACACCAGGAAAAACACCGGGATGAACACCGGGAAAAACACCGGGAAAAACGGGAATCGGGGCTCAGAAAAACGGGATAAACACCGGGAAAAACACCGGGATGAACACCGGGATGAACACCGGGAAAAACGGGAATCGGGGCTCGGAAAAATGGGATAAACACCGGGAAAAACACCGGGATAAACACCGGGATGAACACCGGGATGAACACCGGGATAAACACCAGGAAAAACACCGGGATGAACACCGGGAAAAACGGGAATCGGGGCTCGGAAAAACGGGATAAACACCGGGAAAAACACCGGGATAAACACCGGGATGAACACCGGGAAAAATGGGAATCAGAACACGGGAAAACGGGAAAAACACCGGGAAAAACACCGGGATAAACACCGGGATGAACACTGGGATGAACACCGGGATAAACACCAGGAAAAACACCGGGATGAACACCGGGATGAACACCGGGAAAAACGGGAATCGGGGCTCGGAAAAATGGGATAAACACCGGGAAAAACACCGGGATAAACACCGGGATAAACACTGGGATGAACACCGGGATGACTACCGGGAAAAACACTGGGAAAAACGGGAATCGGGGCTCGGAAAAACGGGATAAACACCGGGAAAAACACCGGGATGAACACCGGGATAAACACCGGGAAAAACGGGAATCAGAACACAGGAAAACGGGAAAAACACCAGGAAAAACACCGGGATGAACACCGGGAAAAACGGGAATCAGAACACAGGAAAACAGGAAAAACACCAGGAAAAACACCGGGATAAACACCGGGATGAACACCGGGAAAAACACCGGGAAAAACACCGGGATGAACACCGGGAAAAACGGGAATCGGGGCTCGGAAAAACGGGATAAACACCGGGAAAAACACCGGGATGAACACCGGGATGAACACCGGGAAAAACGGGAATCGGGGCTCGGAAAAACGGGATAAACACCGGGAAAAACACCGGGATAAACACCGGGATGAACACCGGGATGAACATCGGGATAAACACCGGGAAAAACACCGGGATAAACACCGGGATAAACACTGGGATAAACACCGGGATGAACACCGGGATGAACACCGGGAAAAACACCGGGAAAAACGGGAATCAGAACATGGGAAAACAGGAAAAACACCTGGAAAAACACCGGGATGAACACCAGGAAAAACGGGAATTGGGGCTCGGAAAAACGGGATAAACACCGGGAAAAACACGGGGATAAACACTGGGATAAACGGGAATCAGAACACGGGAAAACGGGATAAACACCGGGAAAAACACCGGGATAAACACCGGGATAAGCGGGAATCAGAGCCCGGGAAAATGGGATAAACACCTGGAAAAACACCGGGATAAACACCGGGATAAACACTGGGATGAACACCGGGATAAACACCGGGAAAAACACCGGGATGAACATCGGGATAAACACCGGGAAAAACACCGGGATAAACACCGGGATAAACACTGGGATAAACACCGGGATGAACACCGGGATGAACACCGGGAAAAACACCGGGAAAAACGGGAATCAGAACATGGGAAAACAGGAAAAACACCTGGAAAAACACCGGGATGAACACCAGGAAAAACGGGAATTGGGGCTCGGAAAAACGGGATAAACACCGGGAAAAACACGGGGATAAACACTGGGATAAACGGGAATCAGAACACGGGAAAACGGGATAAACACCGGGAAAAACACCGGGATAAACACCGGGATAAGCGGGAATCAGAGCCCGGGAAAATGGGATAAACACCTGGAAAAACACCGGGATAAACACCGGGATAAACACTGGGATGAACACCGGGATAAACACCGGGAAAAACACCGGGATGAACACCGGGAAAAACAACGGGAAAAACGGGAATCGGGGCTCGGAAAAACGGGATAAACACCGGGAAAAACACCGGGATAAACACCGGGATGAACACTGGGATGAACACCGGGATAAACACCAGGAAAAACACCGGGATAAACACCGGGAAAAACACCGGGATGAACACTGGAAAAACACCGGGAAAAACGGGAATCGGGGCTCGGAAAAACGGGATAAACACCGGGAAAAACACCGGGATGAACACCGGGATGAACACCGGGAAAAACACTGGGAAAAACGGGAATCGGGGCTCGGAAAAACGGGATAAACACCGGGAAAAACACCGGGATGAACACCGGGATGAACACCGGGAAAAACACCGGGAAAAACGGGAATCAGAACACAGGAAAACAGGAAAAACACCGGGAAAAACACCGGGATAAACACCGGGATGAACACCGGGAAAAACACCGGGAAAAACACCGGGATGAACACCGGGAAAAACGGGAATCGGGGCTCGGAAAAACGGGATAAACACCGGGAAAAACACCGGGATGAACACCGGGATGACCACCGGGAAAAACAACGGGAAAAACGGGAATCGGGGCTCGGAAAAACGGGATAAACACCGGGAAAAACACCGGGATGAACATCGGGATAAACACCGGGAAAAACACCGGGAAAAATGGGAATCAGAACCTCAGAAAAATGGGATAAACACCAGGATAAACACCGGGATAAACACCGGGATGAACACCGGGATGAACACCGGGATAAACACCAGGAAAAACACCGGGATGAACACCAGGAAAAACACCGGGAAAAACGGGAATCAGAACACAGGAAAACAGGAAAAACACCTGGAAAAACACCGGGATAAACACCGGGATGAACACCGGGATGAACACCGGGAAAAACGGGAATCAGAACACAGGAAAACAGGAAAAACACCTGGAAAAACACCGGGATGAACACCGGGATGAACACCGGGATGAACACCGGGAAAAACGGGAATCAGAACACGGGAAAACAGGAAAAACACCTGGAAAAACACCAGGATAAACACCGGGAAAAACGGGAATCGGGGCTCGGAAAAACGGGATAAACACCGGGAAAAACACCGGGATAAACCCTGGGATAAACGGGAATCAGAGCCCAGGAAAATGGGATAAACACCTGGAAAAACACCAGGATAAACACCAGGAAAAACACAGGGAAAAACACCGGGATAAACACCGGGATGAACACCGGGAAAAACGGGAATCAGAACACGGGAAAACGGGAAAAACACTGGGAAAAACACTGGGATAAACACCGGGATAAACACCGGGAAAAACACCGGGAAAAACACGGGGAAAAACACGGGGAAAAATACCGGGATAAACACCGGGATAAACGGGAATCAGAGCCCAGGAAAATGGGATAAACACCTGGAAAAACACCGGGATGAACACCGGGAAAAACACGGGGAAAAACACCGGGAAAAACGGGAATCAGAACACAGGAAAACGGGAAAAACACTGGGAAAAACACCTGGAAAAACGGGAATCAGAACCCAGGAAAAACGGGAAATAGCACTGGGAAAAACACCAGGAAAACGGGAATCAGAGCCCAGGAAAAACGGGAATTAGAGCCCCGGAAAACGGGATAAACACCGGGAAAAATGGGAATTAGAGCCCGGGAAAATGGGATAGACGCTGGGAAAAACACGGGGAAAAATGGGAATCAGAACCCCGGAAAAACAGGAATTAGCACTGGGATAAACACTGGGAAAAAGGGGAATCAGTGCCTTGGAAAACGGGATGAACACCGGGATAAACACTGTGAAAAACACTGGGATAAACACCAGGAAAAACACGGATAATGATCCAGGAAAAACTGGGATAACTGCCAGGGAAAATGGGATAATGACCCAGGAAAAACCGGGATAATCACTCAGGGAAAACCGGGATAATGACACGGGATAATGTGGGATAACGAGGGAAAATGTGGGATAACAACCTGGGATAATCTGGGGTAACAGCCCAGGAAAAACCGGGATAACAACCCGGGATAATTTGGGGTAACAACCCGGGATAATTTGGGATAATGACCTTGGATAATCTGGGGTAACAACCCGGGATAACATGGGATAAAAACCCGGGATAATTTGGGATAACGACCTGGGAAAATTTGGGATAACAACTTGGGATAATTTGGGGTAACAACCCAGGATAATTTGGGATAACGACCTGGGAAAATTTGGGATAACAACTTGGGATAATTTGGGATAACAACCTGGTATAATTTGGGATAACAAGCCGGGATAATTTGGGATAACGACCTGGGATAATTGGGGATAACAATTCGGGATAATTTGGGATAACGACCTGGGATAATTTGGGATAACAACCAGGGAAAATTTGGGATAACAACCCAGGATAATTTGGAATAACAACTCAGGATAATTTGGGATAACAACCCTGGATAATTTGGGATAACAACTCAGGATAATTTGGGATAACAACCCAGGATAATTTGGGATAACGACCTGGGAAAATCTGGGATAATAACCCTGGATAATTTGGGATAACGACCTGGGATAATTTGGGATAACAACCCTGGATAATTTGGGATAACGACCTGGGAAAATTTGGGATAACAACCAGGATAATTTGGGATAACAACTCAGGATAATTTGGGATAACGACCCAGGATAATTTGGGATAACAACTCGGGATAATTCGGGATAACGACCTTGGATAATTTGGGATAACAACCTGGGATAATTTGGGGTAACAACCCAGGATAATTTGGGATAACAACCTGGGAAAATTTGGGATAACAAGCCGGGATAATTTGGGATAACAACCCAGGATAATTTGGGATAACAACTCGGGATAATTCGGGATAACGACCTTGGATAATTCGGGATAACAACCTGGGATAATTTGGGATAACAACCTGGGATAATTCGGGATAACAACCTGGGATAATTTGGGGTAACAACCCTGGATAATTTGGGATAACAACTCAGGATAATTTGGGATAACGACCCGGGATAATTTGGGATAATGACCTGGGATAATTTGGGATAATGACCTGGTATAATTTGGGATAACAACGTGGGAAAATTTGGGATAACAACCCTGGATAATTTGGGATAACGACCTGGGATAATTTGGGATAACAAGCTGGGATAATTTGGGGTAACAAACCAGGATAATTTGGGATAACAACCCGGGATAATTTGGGATAATGACCTGGGATAATTTGGGATAACAACGTGGGAAAATTTGGGATAACAACCCTGGATAATTTGGGATAACAACTTGGGATAATTTGGGATAACAAGCTGGGATAATTTGGGGTAACAACCCTGGATAATTTGGGATAACAACCCGGGATAATTTGGGATAACGACCCGGGATAATTTGGGATAACGACCTGGGATAATTTGGGATAACGACCAGGGAAAATCTGGGATAACAACCCAGGATAATTTGGGATAACGACCTGGGATAATTTGGGGTAACAACCCAGGATAATTTGGGGTAACAACTCAGGATAATTTGGGATAACGACCTGGGATAATTTGGGATAACAACCCAGGATAATTTGGGATAACAACTCGGGATAATTCAGGATAACGACCTTGGATAATTCGGGATAACAACCCGGGATAATTTGGGATAACAACCCAGGATAATTTGGGATAACAACCCGGGATAATTTGGGATAACAAGCCGGGATAATTTGGGATAACGACCTGGGAAAATCTGGGATAACAACTTGGGATAATTCGGGATATCGACCTGGGATAATTCGGGATAACAACTCAGGATAATTTGGGATAACAAGTCGGGATAATTTGGGATAACTACCTGGGATAATTTGGGATAACAACTCAGGATAATTTGGGGTAACAACCCAGGATAATTTGGGATAACGACCTGGGATAATTTGGGATAACAACCTGGTAAAATTTGGGATAACAACCCTGGATAATTTGGGATAACGACCTGGGATAATTGGGGATAACAACCCAGGATAATTTGGGATAACAAGCCGGGATAATTTGGAATAACAACTCAGGATAATTTGGGGATAACAACCCAGGATAATTTGGGATAACAACCCAGGAAAATGTGGGACAACCACCCGGGCTAAGGAAGGAACACTCCCATCCCCACAGAAACCTGGGACAAGCCGGGATTTGCGGCCGCCAGGGAGAGCCGGGACACCGGGAACGCTCCCAGGACGACCCCGGCGGATCCCGGCGGATCCCGGGAAGCGGCGGGAATGCCGGCACTCACCGCAGCAGCCGGTAGGGCCGCGTGGACAGGTCCAGGTCAAACCAGGCCAGCTTGCTGTCGTAGCTCCCGCAGATCACGTTGTCCCCTAGGGAAAAACCCCGGAGTCAGCGGGATGCCCGGATTCCCGCGGGGGGGATCCCGGCGTTCCCGGGGGCGATCCCGCACCTCCGGGGTGCACGGCCATGCTGGAGATCCACTGGCAGTTGCTCTGGAGTTTCTTGGTGAGCTCCTGGCGGAGCAGGTTGTAGATCCGCACGGATCGCTGGGAAGCCACCAGGAAGTAGGGCCGGAGCGGGTGGAAGCGCACGCACTGGATCATTCCCGGGCTCTTCCGGAAGGGATTCTGGCTCCAGCGCCGGCTGCTCTGGTGGATCAGCACCTGCCGGCCGCCGGGGTTCCGCACCACCGAGGCCCAGTAATCGCCCTTGCCGTGCCACGTCACCTGCGTCACCGGCTGGGAATGGAAATGGGATCGGGAATGGGATTGGGAATGGGATTGGGAATGGGAATGGGATCCGGCTGAGATCCCAAAATCCTGACCCTCTGGATCACCACCGAGGCCCAGTAATCGCCCTTGCCGTGCCACGTCACCTGCGTCACCGGCTGGGAATGGAAATGGGATCGGGAATGGGAATGGGATCCGGGTGAGATCCCGGGATCCCGACCCTATGGATCACCACCCAGGCCCGGGAATCGCCCTTGCCGTGCCACGTCACCTGCGTCACCGGCTGGGAATGGAAATGGGATCGGGATTGGGATTGGGAATGAGAACAGGAATGGGATCCGGGTGAGATCCCGACCCTCTGGATCACCACCCAGGCCCGGGAATTGCCCTGGCTGTGCCACGTCACCTGCGGGAATGGAAATGGGATCGGGATCGGGAATGGGATCTGGGTGAGATCCCGACCCTCTGGATCACCACTGGGGCCTGGGAATTGCCCTGGCTGTGCCACGTCACCTGCGTCACCGGCTGGGAATGGAATGGGATTGGGGATGGGATCCAGGTGAGATCCCGAAATCCCAAACCTCTGGATCACCACCAAGGTCTGGGAATCGCCCTTGCCGTGCCACGTCACCTGCGTCACTGGCTGGGAATGGAATGGGATCGGGAATGGGAATGGGATCCGGGTGAGACCCCAAAATCCCAACCCTATGGATCACCACCCAGGCCCGGGAATCGCCCTGGCCGTGCCACGTCACCTGCGTCACCGGCTGGGAATGGAATGGGATCGGGATTGGGAACGGGAATGGGATCCAGGTGAGATCCCGACCCTCTGGATCACCACCCAGGCCCGGGAATCGCCCTTGCCGTGCCACGTCACCTGCGTCACCGGCTGGGAATGGAAATGGGATCGGGATTGGGAACGGGAATGGGATTGGGAATGGGATTGGTATTGGGAATGGGATCTGGGTGAGATCCCAAAATCCTGACCCTCTGGATCACCACCCAGGCCCGGGAATCGCCCTGGCTGTGCCACGTCACCTGCGTCACCGGCTGGGAATGGGAATGGGATTGGGAATGGGAACGGGAATGGGATCCGGCTGAGATCCCAAAATCCTGACCCTCTGGATCACCACCGAGGCCCAGTAATCGCCCTTGCCGTGCCACGTCACCTGCGTCACCGGCTGGGAATGGAATGGGATCGGGAATGGGATTGGGAATGGGATCCGGGTGAGATCCCAAAATCCTGACCCTCTGGATCACCACTGGGGCCTGGGAATTGCCCTGGCCGTGCCACGTCACCTGTGTCACCGGCTGGGAATGGAATGGGATTGGAATGGGATTGGGAATGGGATCCGGGTGAGATCCCAATCCTATGGATCATCACTGAGACCCAGTAATCGCCCTTGCCGTGCCACGTCACCTGCGTCACCGGCTGGGAATGGAAATGGGATTGGGAATGGGATCCGGGTGAGATCCCGACCCTATGGATCACCACCCAGGCCCGGGAATCGCCCTTGCCGTGCCACGTCACCTGCGTCACCGGCTGGGAATGGAAATGGGATCGGGATTGGGATTGGGAATGGGATCCAGGTGTGATCCCAAGATCCCGACCCTCTGGATCACCACCAGGGCACAGGAATCGCCCTGGCCGTGCCACGTCACCTGCGTCACCGGCTGGGAATGGAATGGGATCGGGAATGGGAATGGGATCCGGGTGAGATCCCGACCCTCTGGATCACCACTGGGGCCCGGGAATCGCCCTGGCTGTGCCACGTCACCTGCGTCACCGGCTGGGAATGGGAATGGGATTGGGAATGGGATCCAGGTGAGATCCCAAAATCCCAAACCTCTGGATCACCACCAAGGTCTGGGAATCGCCCTTGCCGTGCCACGTCACCTGCGTCACCGGCTGGGAATGGGAATGGGATTGGGAATGGGATTGGGAATGGGATCGGGAATGAGAACAGGAATGGGATCTGGGTGAGATCCCGAGATCCTGACCCTCTGGATCACCACCAGGGCACAGGAATCGCCCTGGCCGTGCCACGTCACCTGCGTCACCGGCTGGGAAGGGGAATGGGATTGGGAATGCCGATCCCACCTTGTCGTGCTGCACCAGCAGCCGGATCCCCTTCCCGCGCTCCTCGGGGCCGGCCGGGATCCACCGCACCGGCTGGATCCGCTCCTCCTCCGGAGCTTCCCAGGAATCCAGGAGCTGATCCGTGGCCGCCACCAGCAGCCGGTCCCCGAGGCCCGGATTCACCAGGAGCACCTGCTCATCCCTGGGGAACGGGAAATCCGGGATCAGGGGGAACCCTCTGGGATCGGGGAACCCTCCGGGATCAGGGAATCCTTCGGGGTCAGGGAACCCTCTGGGATCAGGGAATCCTCCCCAGAAGCAGCTGCTCGTTCCCAGAGAATGGGAAATCTGGGATCAGGGGGAAATCCGGGATCGGGGGGATCTGGGATCAGGGAACCCTCTGTGATCAGGGAATCCTTTCCAGGTGCTCATCCCTAGGGATTGGGATCAGGGGGAATCTGGGATCAAGGGAGTTCTTCCTGAGCCCCTCATCGGGTGGGATGGGATCGGGATTGGGACCAGGATTGGGATCGGGATTGGGATGGAGATCTGGACATGGTGGGGGGGGATTTGTGGGATCTGCCAGGTGCCAGGACATTCCACAGGGAGGGAATAATGAGGGAAAAGGAGGGAACAGGGTGGGAATATCAGGAGGGAATAGGGAGGGAAAACGGATGGAATTAGGAAGGAATAGGGAGGGAATGAGGAGGGAAAATGCAGGGAATAAGGTGGGAATAATGAGGGAATGAGGAGGGAACTGGGTGGGAAGAAAGGAGGGAATGAGGAGGGAATCGAGTGGGAATAAGGGAAAATGCAAAGGGAATGGGAAGGGAATGAGCAGGGATAAGGCCAGTGCTGGATTTGGCCATTCCAAGGTGGCCGGGATTGGGATCGGGATTGGGATCGGGATGAGGGTGCCCCAAGCTCCAGGCATGGCATGAAGTCTCTCTGGCAGAAGATCTGGGATCTCCAGAGGAAAATCCGGGAATGATCCCTGGAAATGATCCTAGGGGAAGGAGCACTGGGGGAGGTCACAGACACGGCCACCAGGCAGATCCTGGCATTGGGATTCCAGGGAAATCTGGGAAGGATCCCCGGGGATGAGCCCTGGAGGAACTCACACGGCCACCAGGCAGAGGGAGGGGTTGGGATTCCAGGGAAATCTGGGAATGATCCCTGGGAATGATCCCTGGGAATTCATACAGCCACCAGGCAGATGGAGGGGTTGGGATTCCAGGGAAATCTGGGAATGATCCCTGGGGAATGATCCCAGAGGACTCACATGGCCACCAGGCAGAGGGAGGGGTTGGGATTCCAGGGAAATCTGGGAATGATCCCTGGGGAATGATCCCTGGGAATGACCCCAGAGGACTCACACGGCCACCAGGCAGAGGAAGGGGTTGGGATTCCAGGGAAATCTGGGAATGATCCCTGGGAAGGATCCCTGGGAATTCATACAGCCACCAGGCAGATGGAGGGGTTGGGATTCCAGGGAAATCTGGGAATGATCCCTGGGAATGATCCCTGGGGAACTCACACGGCCACCAGGCAGAGGGAAGGGTTGGGATTCCAGGGAAATCTGGGAATGATCCCTGGAAAGGATCCCTGGGAAGGATCCCTGGGAATGACCCCAGAGGACTCACACGGCCACCAGGCAGAGGGAGGGGTGGGGATTCCAGGGAAATCTGGGAAGGATCCCTGGGGAATGATCCCTGGGGATGATCCCAGGGGAAGTCACATGGCCACAGCCACCAGGCAGATGGAGGGGTTGGGATTCCAGGGAAATCTGGGAGTGATCCCAGGGGGAACTCACACGGCCACGGCCACCAGGCAGAGGGAGGGGTTGGGATTCCAGGGAAATCTGGGAATGATCCCAGGGGGAACTCACACGGCCACGGCCACCAGGCAGATGGAGGGGTTGGGATTCCAGGGAAATCTGGGAATGATCCCTGGGAATGATCCCTGGGAATTCATACAGCCACCAGGCAGAGGGAGGGGTTGGGATTCCAGGGAAATCTGGGAATGATCCCTGGGAATGATCCCTGGGAATTCATACAGCCACCAGGCAGAGGGAGGGGTTGGGATTCCAGGGAAATCTGGGAATGATCCCAGGGGGAACTCACACGGCCACGGCCACCAGGCAGAGGGAGGGGTTGGGATTCCAGGCCACGCTCTTGACCACGGATCCGACGGGAAGCGTGCGGAGGCAGCGCGCCGTGCTCACCTCCCAGAACCGCACCGTGCCGTCGTCGGAGCCTGCGGACACCGACGGCGAGAACGGGATAACGGGATAACGGGATAACGGGATAACGGGGATGGGATAATGGGGATGGGACAATGGGAATGGGTTTGGGAATGGGAAAATGGCATTGGGGATGGGATAATGGGAATGAGGATGAGATAATGGGAATGGGAGATGGGGAGGGGATAATGGGGATGGGTTTGGGAATGGGAAAATGGGATTGGGGATGGGATAATGGGAATGGGATTGGGAATGGGATAATGGGATTGGGAATGGGAAAATGGGATTGGGGATGGGATAATGGGATTGGGAATGGGAATGGGATAATGGGATTGGGGATGGGATAATGGGAATGGGATTGGGGATGGGAAAATGGGATTGGGGATGGGATAATGGGATTGGGAATGGGAATGGCAAAATGGGATTGGGGATGGGATAATGGGAATGGGAATGGGAATGGCAAAATGGGATTGGGGATGGGATAATGGGAATGGGGATGAGATAATGGGATTGGGAATGGGGATGGGATAATGGGGATGGGAATGGGATAATGGGATTGGGAATGGGAATGGGAAAATGGGATTGGGGATGGGACAATGGGAATGGGATTGGGAATGGGAAAATGGGATTGGGGATGGGATAATGGGAATGAGGATGAGATAATGGGAATGGGAGATGGGGAGGGGATAATGGGAATGGGATTGGGGAAGGGATAATGGGAATGGAGATGGGATAATGGGATTGGGAATGGGATAATGGGAATGGGGATGGGAATGGGATAATGGGATGGGAATGGGATAATGGGAATGGGGATGCAGAGGGGATAATGGGAATGGGATTGGGAATGGGATAAGGGAGTAATGGGATAATGGGATGGGAATGGGAACAGGACGGGAATGGGATGGAAATGGGAATGGGGATGGGATTGGGATTGGGATAACAGGAATGGAATTGGGAATGGGATAATGGGAATGGGATAACGGGATTAGGGTTGAGATTAGGAATTGGAATACTGGGATAATGGGAATGGGATTGGGAATGGGATACTGGGATAACAGAATTGGGATAATGGGATTGGGAATGGGATAACGGGAATGGGACCGGGACCCCAGAGCAGCTGGAACAGCTCCGGAGTTTTCCAGAGGCGCCGCAGGATGGGGCCAATCCCAGGATCCCCCCCAGAGCCGAGGTTGGGATTTTCCAGACGGGAAAAGCCCCGATCCCAAAGCTGGCCCCGGAGCAGCTCCGGGTGGAGCGGGGCTGTGGATCCATGGGATTTATCCCGGGAATTCCTGATCCAGGGGGCGGATCCGTACCTGACACCAACCACTGCCCGCTGGGGGAGACGCTCAGGGTCCGCACCAGGCTGGAATGGCCGTGGTAAATCTGGGAAAAAAAAACGGGAATGAGGGAGAATCCCAAATCCCGGGAGCTCCCTGGCAGCCTCCAGGAGCTGCTCCGGAATCCTCGGGAAGGAGGAGGAAGTTGGGATTTTGGGAAGGCAGGAGGAATTTGGGATCTGGAGGGAGCACGGCCAAAACCACCCCATCCCACATCCACAGGGATGGGAATTCCAGCTGGGAATGAGGATTCCAGCCCGGAATTCCAGCCCTTTCCAGGGGAATGTTCCCAAAAATCCCAAGCCGAGGCCGTTCCCCGGGTCCTGTCTCTGTTCCCTGGGAGCAGATCCCACCCTGGATCCCCCTGGATCCCTTCAATCCCGCTTTTCTCTGGGATGAGCCCCCCAAGATCCCTCAGCCGCTCGCAGGAAGTTCTCCGGAGCCATTCCCAAAAATCCCAGGAAACAGGGGGATCCTTCCCAGCCCCATTTTCCAGGAAATCCCGGGAACATCTCCCCGAGCCGCAGGAATTCCAGCTGGGATCAGCCCCTTTTCCCAGCTTCTCCTGGGAATCCTCGTCCTCAGTTCCTGCTTCCCGAGGCCCGAAATCCCAGAATTCCACCAAATTCCAGGGGAACATTCCCGAAAATCCCTCACCAGGGCCTGGGTGGTGGGGAAGGGCTGCAGATCCCTCGGCCGGGGAAGTTTGGGAATGAGATCCTCGGGATCCACGTTGACCTGCGGGATGGACACCACACAAATCCCAGCTGCTCCCGACCCTCCGGAGCTTCCCGGGAAGCCATTCCCAGCTCCGGCTGGGAATTCCCGGCACGGGCGGGAACGCCGGGCCGGCGTTCCCGGCCCCGCATTCCCGATTTTTTTTTTCCCCCGGGATTTGGGATGCCCACCCGCATCTTGCGCTGCCGGGGGCACAGGTAGAGGTCGAGGCAGCGCTCGAAGCGCTCGTGGATGAAGCGGGGAATAGGCGGGAACGGCGCGCAGGCTCCGGAATTTCTGCGGGATGAAGTTCAGGCGCCGCTCGGCCGGCTCCTGCTGCTCCCAGGCCAGCTTCTGCGGGAATTCCGGGAGTGGGAACCGTGGGGATGGGATAATAATGGGGATAATGGGGATGGGAAAAACGGGAATGGGGATGGGAGTGGGAATGGGAATGGATCCAACTGGGAATGGGAATGGAATGGGAATGGGATTGGGAATGAGGGTAGGATTGGGAAGGGGAATGTGGATGGGAATGGGAACGGGAATGGGGATGGGAAAAATGGGAATGGGGATGGGAATGGGGATGGGAATGGGATTGGGAAAAATGGGAATGGGAGTGGGATTGGGAATGAGGGTAGGATTGGGAATGGGAATGTGGATGGGAATGGGAACGGGAATGGGGATGGGAATGGGATTGGGAATGGGAAAAATGGGAATGGGATTGGGAATGGGATTGGGAAAAATGGGAATGGGAGTGGGATTGGGAATGAGGGTAGGATTGGGAATGGGAATGTGGATGGGAATGGGAACGGGAATGGGGATGGGAATGGGATTGGGAATGGGAAAAATGGGAATGGGGATGGGAATGGGATTGGGAATGGGAAAAATGGGAATGGGATAATGGGAATGGGATTGGGAAAAGGATGGATCCAACTGGGAATGGGAATGGAATGGAATGGGATGGGAATGAGGATAGGATTGAGAATGGGAATGGGATTGGGAATGAGGATGGGATGGGGAATGAGGATGGGATGGGGAATGGGAATGGGGATGGCAATGGGAATGGCAGTGGGAATGGGAATGGGATTGGGGATGGGAAAAATGGGAATGGGAAATGGGAATGAGGATGGGATTGGGAATGGGAAATGGGAATGGGAAATGGGAATGGGATTGGGAATGAGGATGGGATTGGGAATGGGATTGGAAATGGGAAAAATGTGAATGGGATTGGGGATGGGACTGGGAAAATGGAAATGGGAACAGAATGGGAATGATGGGGCTGGGATGAGGATGAGGATGGGAATGGGAATGGGAATGGGATGGGAAGTCCTGGGCTCGGGAAGAGCCCTGGGTTGGGATCACTCCCATCAGCAGCTCCTTGGCCAGGATTTTCCAGCCTCCTCATCCCATCGGGATCTTTCCATCCTCATCCCAATGGAGCTTTCCCACCCTCCCCATCCCACGGGGACATTTCCGCCCTCCTCACCTTTTCCACCCTGATCCCGCTGGAGCTTTTCCCACCGGGATTTCCCTGCCCGTTCTCCCCCCCCCATCCATCCCCTCCGGATTCAAATCCCACTCCAGGGCCTCTCCCAGTTATCCAGGGACACCCCAATCCCTGGGGAGCAACCCCAAATCTCCCTTCATTCCACGGGATCCTGGAATGCTCCGGGTGGGAATCGGGAGCTGATCCCATTCCGTGGGCAGCGACAATTCCCGGAACTCATCCCCCACCAACCGCCGGGATGAAACATCCCACAGATTCCCTGGAAAAGCCCTTCCAGACTCAACGTGATCCCCCCCAAATCCCCTCCACGGAGCAGCCCCGTGGGACCTCCTGGAATTCCCGGCGTTCCCACCTCCTCGGGGCTGAGCAGGAATTCCGGGGGGGGGGTTGTAGGACTCGGCGTGGCCCGGCAGCGGGATTTTGGGAGCGGGGACGTGCATCTTGTGCCGGCCCAGCACGGAGTTGGGATCCTCCTGAGCCCACAGGTCGTAAAACGTGGGAACGTTTTCCTTGGGCTTCCGGGGCTGGATCCAGCCCATCTTGATGGCGTGGACCAGCTTGGAGACCTGCGGAGCATTCCCGGGATTTGGGGAGGGGCCGCGAGGAGAGTTTTCCATCATCCTCCTCATCCCAGCGGAGCTTTTCCAACCTCCTCAGCTTTCCATGGATCCTCCTGATCCCACCTGGATCTTTCCAATCTCCTGATCACACCGGGATCTTTCCAATCTCCTGATCCCATCTGGATCTTTCCAATCTCCTGATCCCACCAGCATCTTCCCAATCTCCTGATCCCATCTGGATCTTTCCAAGATCTCCTCATCCCACCGGAGCTTTTCCACCCTCCTCATCTTTCCATGGATCCTCCTGATCCCACCAGGATCTTTCCATCCTCCTCATCCCACCGGAGCTTTTCCACCCTCCTCAGCTTTCCATGGATCCTCCTGACCCCACCTGGATCTTCCCAATCTCCTCATCCCACCAGGATCTTTCCATCCTCCTCATCCCACCAGAGCTTTTCCACCCTCAGCTTTCCATGGATCCTCCTGATCCCATCTGGATCTTCCCAATCTCCTGATCCCATCTGGATCTTTCCATCCTCCTCATCCCACCGGTGCTTTTCCACCCTCCTCAGCTTTCCATGGATCCTCCTGATCCCACCTGGATCTTCCCAATCTCCTGATCCCATCTGGATCTTTCCAAGATCTCCTCATCCCACCGGAGCTTTTCCACCCTCCTCAGCTTTCCATGGATCCTCCTGATCCCACCTGGATCTTTCCAATCTCCTGATCCCACCAGGATCTTTCCAATCTCCTGATCCCATCTGGATCTTTCCAATCTCCTGATCCCACCAGCATCTTCCCAATCTCCTGATCCCATCTGGATCTTTCCAAGATCTCCTCATCCCACTGGAGCTTTTCCACCCTCCTCAGCTTTCCATGGATCCTCCTGATCCCACCAGGATCTTTCCATCCTCCTCATCCCACCAGAGCTTTTCCACCCTCCTCAGCTTTCCATGGATCCTCCTGATCCCATCTGGATCTTTCCAATCTCCTGATCCCACCAGGATCTTTCCATCCTCCTCATCCCACCGGTGCTTTTCCACCCTCCTCAGCTTTCCATGGATCCTCCTGATCCCACCTGGATCTTCCCAATCTCCTGATCCCATCTGGATCTTTCCAAGATCTCCTCATCCCACCGGAGCTTTTCCACCCTCCTCAGCTTTCCATGGATCCTCCTGATCCCACCAGGATCTTTCCAATCTCCTGATTCCATCTGGATCTTTCCAAACTCCTGATCACACCTGGATCTTCCCAATCTCCTGATCCCATCTGGGATCAATCCATTGGGATCTTTCCATCCTCCTGAGCTTCCCATCCTCCTCATCCCACCAGGATCTTTCCATCCTCCTCATCCCACCAGAGCTTTTCCACCCTCCTCAGCTTTTCACAGATCCTCCTCATCCCACCAGGATCTTTCCATCCTCTTCATCCCACCAGGATATTTCCAATCTCCTCATCCCACTGGGATCTTCCTGCCCTCCTCAGTTTTTCCAGTCTCCTCATCCCACTGGGATCTTTCCAATCCCCTCGTCCCACTGGAATCTTTCCACCCTCTTCAGCTTTTCCACCCTCCTGATCCCACCAGGATCTTTCCAATCTCCTGATTCCATCTGGATCTTTCCAAACTCCTGATCCCACCAGGATCTTTCCAAACTCCTCATCCCACCAGGATCTTCCCAATCTCCTGATCCCACCAGGACCTTTCCATCCTTCCCATCCCGCCGGGATCTTCCCACCCTCCTCAGCTTTCCCACCCGGATCTCCCCCCGGAATTCCGGCCTCTCCCACCTTCTCCTTCTCCACCAGGGAAGGGATGAAGCTCCGTTTGTCCGCGGGCCGGTTGGTCACCGGGTGGATCCGCACCTCGTGGCTGAAGAAATCCACGGCCGGCTGGAAAACCGGGAACGCTCAGCCCCCCAGCCCGCATTCCCAATGGGAATTCCATCCCTGGGGCCTCGCCTCCCACATTCCCGATGGGAATTCTGCCCCCAGGACCTCCCCTTTCCTCATTCCTGGTGGGAATTCTGTCCCCAGAGCCTCCCCTCCCGCATTCCCAATGGGAATTCCATCCCTGAGGCCTCCCGTCCCACATTCCCAATGGGAATTCCATCCCTTTGGCCTCCCCCGGGGCACTCCCGTTGGGAATTCCATCCCTGGGGCTTCCCCATGGGCATGTCCGGTGGGAATTCCTCCCTGTTCCCGTTGGGAATTCCATCCCTTGGGGTTTCCTGTCCCACATTCCCATTGGGAATTCCATCCCTGGGGCCTCCCCATGGGCATGTCCGGTGGGAATTCCGCCCTATTCCCATTGGGAATTCCATCCCTGGGGCCTCTCTAGGGGCATTCCCGTTGGGAATTCCATCCCTGGGGCCTCCCCTGGGGCGCTCCTTTGGGAATTCCATCCCTGGGGCCTCCCCATGGGCATTCCCGGTGGGAATTCCGCCCTATTCCCAGCAGGAATTCCATCCCTGGGGTCTCCTGTCCAACATTCCCAGCAGGAATTCCATCCCTGGGGCCTCCCCTGGGGCGCTCCCGTTGGGAATTCCATCCCTGGGGCTTCCCCATGGGCATGTCCGGTGGGAATTCCTCCCTGTTCCCGTTGGGAATTCCATCCCTTGGGGTTTCCTGTCCCACATTCCCATTGGGAATTCCATCCCTGGGACCTCCCCATGGGCATGTCCGGTGGGAATTCCACCCTATTCCCAGCAGGAATTCCATCCCTGGGGTCTCCTGTCTGACATTCCCGTTGGGAATTCCATCCCTGGGGCCTCCCCTGGGGCGCTCCCATTGGGAACTCCATCCCTGGGGCCTCCCCATGGGCATGTCCGGTGGGAATTCCGCCCTATTCCCGTTGGGAATTCCATCCCTGGGGCCTCTCCATGGGCATGTCTCGTGGGAATTCTGCCCTATTCCCGTTGGGAATTCCATCCCTGGGGCCTCTCTAGGGGCGTTCCCGTTGGGAATTCCATCCCTGGGGCCTCCCCATGGGCATGTCCGGTGGGAATTACGCCCCATTCCCGTTGGGAATTCCATCCCTGGGGCCTCCCCTTGCAGCATTCCTGCTGGGAATTCCATCCCATTCCCGTCCCACGCTCCCGCCGGGAGGTGGGGCTGACCTCGTAGGGGTCGAAGTTGACGTCCCCGAAGTGGCCGCGCTGCAGGCGCCGGATCAGCTCCAGCTGCTCCTCCGACAGCGGCACCTCCGCCCCCGTCTGCCGGTCCTGCACCGTGCGCCTGCCGGCGGCGCCGCCACATCCACACCGGGACGCCGGCACGGGGGGGCGGCGCACACCGGGATGGGACTGGGACACCGGGATACGGGGCAGGGACACCGGGATATGGGGGAGGGACACCGGGATATGGGGGACGCACAGCGGGATATGGGGGACACGCCGCCACATCCACACCGGGACACCGGCACGGGGGCGGCACACACCGGGATGGGATTGGGACACCGGGATATGGGGGAGGGACACCGGGATATGGGGGACACTGGGATATGGGGGACACTGGGATGGGATTGGGACACCGGGATGGGATTGGGACACCAGGATACGGGGGAGGGACACCGGGATATGGGGGAGGGACACCGGGATATGGGGGAGGGACACCGGGATATGGGGGACACGCTGCCACATCCACACCGGGACACCGGCACGGGGGCGGCGCACACCGGGATGGGATTGGGACACCGGGATATGGGGGAGGGACACCGGGATACGGGGGAGGGACACCGGGATATGGGGGACGCACACCGGGATGGGACTGGGACACCGGGATATGGGGGAGGGACACCGGGATATGGGGGACACGCCGCCACATCCACACCGGGACACCGGCACGGGGGCGGCGCACACCGGGATGGGATTGGGACACCGGGATGGGATTGGGACACCGGGATGGGATTGGGACACCGGGATATGGGGGAGGGACACCGGGATATGGGGGACGCACACCGGGATATGGGGGAGGGACACCGGGATACGGGGGAGGGACACCGGGATATGGGGGACGCACACCGGGATATGGGGGACACGCCGCCACATCCACACCGGGACGCCGGCACGGGGGGGCGGCGGACACCGGGATGGGACTGGGACACTGGGATGGGATTGGGACACCGGGATGTGGGGGAGGGACACCGGGATGGGACTGGGACACCGGGATGGGATTGGGACACCGGGATATGGGGGAGGGACACCGGGATGGGATTGGGACACCGGGATATGGGGGAGGGACACCGGGATATGGGGGAGGGACACCGGGATGGGACTGGGACACCGGGATATGGGGGAGGGACACCGGGATATGGGGGACGCACACCGGGATGCGGGGGACACGCTGCCACATCCACACCGGGACGCCGGCACGGGGGGGCGACGCACACCGGGATGGGACTGGGACACCGGGACACGGGGCAGGGACACCGGGATATGGGGGAGGGACACCGGAATACGGGGGAGGGACACCGGGATATGTGGGACACGCCGCCACATCCACACCGGGACACCGGCACGGAGGCGGCACACACCAGGATGGGACTGGGACACGGGGATACGGGGCAGGGACACCGGGATACGGGGGAGGGACACCGGGATATGGGGGACACCGGGATATGGGGGACGCACACCGGGATGGGACTGGGACACCGGGATATGGGGGAGGGACACCGGGATATGGGATGGGACACCGGGATGGGATTGGGACACCGGGATATGGGGGAGGGACACCGGGATGGGATTGGGACACCGGGATACGGGGGAGGGACACCGGGATATGGGATGGGACACCAGGATATGGGGGAGGGACACCGGGATATGGGGGAGGGACACCGGGATGTGGGGGACACCGGGATGGGGGGGACACCGGGATATGGGGGAGGGACACCGGGATGGGATTGGGACACCGGGATACGGGGGAGGGACACCGGGATACGGGGCAGGGACACCGGGATACGGGGGAGGGACACCGGGATATGGGGGAGGGACACCGGGATGTGGGGGAGGGACACCGGGATGCGGGGGACACGCCGCCACATCCACACCGGGACACCGGCGCGGGGGCGGCGCACACCGGGATGTGGGGGACACTGGGATATGGGGGAGGGACACCGGGATGGGACTGGGACACCGGGATATGGGGGAGGGACACTGGGGTGGGAGGGACACCGGGATGGGATTGGGACACCGGGATATGGGGGACACCGGGATATGGGGGAGGGACACCGGGATATGGGGGACACGCCGCCACATCCACACCGGGACACCGGCACGGGGGCGGCGCACACCGGGATGGGACTGGGACACCGGGATACGGGGCAGGGACACCGGGATACGGGGGAGGGACACCGGGATATGGGGGAGGCACACCGGGATATGGGGGACGCACAGCGGGATATGGGGGACACGCCGCCACATCCACACCGGGACACCGGCACGGGGGCGGTGCACACCGGGATGGGACTGGGACACCGGGATACGGGGCAGGGACACCGGGATACGGGGGAGGGACACCGGGATACGGGGGAGGGACACCGGGATATGGGGGAGGGACACCGGGATATGGGGGACGCACACCGGGATATGGGGGAGGGACACCGGGATACGGGGGAGGGACACCGGGATATGGGGGACGCACACCGGGATATGGGGGACACGCCGCCACATCCACACCGGGACGCCGGCACGGGGGGGCGGCGGACACCGGGATGGGACTGGGACACCGGGATACGGGGCAGGGACACCGGGATATGGGGGAGGGACACCGGGATGGGACTGGGACACCGGGATGGGATTGGGACACCGGGATATGGGGGAGGGACACCGGGATGGGATTGGGACACCGGGATATGGGGGAGGGACACCGGGATATGGGGGAGGGACACCGGGATGGGACTGGGACACCGGGATATGGGGGAGGGACACCGGGATATGGGGGAGGGACACCGGGATGGGACTGGGACACCGGGATGCGGGGGACACGCTGCCACATCCACACCGGGACGCCGGCACGGGGGGGCGACGCACACCGGGATGGGACTGGGACACCGGGATACGGGGCAGGGACACCGGGATATGGGGGAGGGACACCGGGATACGGGGGAGGGACACCGGGATATGGGGGACACCGGGATATGGGGGACGCACACCGGGATGGGACTGGGACACCGGGATATGGGGGAGGGACACCGGGATATGGGATGGGACACCGGGATGGGATTGGGACACCGGGATATGGGGGAGGGACACCGGGATGGGATTGGGACACCGGGATACGGGGGAGGGACACCGGGATATGGGATGGGACACCGGGATATGGGGGAGGGACACCGGGATATGGGGGAGGGACACCGGGATGTGGGGGAGGGACACCGGGATGGGGGGGACACGCCGCCACATCCACACCGGGACACCGGCGCGGGGGCGGCGCACACCGGGATGTGGGGGACACTGGGATATGGGGGAGGGACACCGGGATGGGATTGGGACACCGGGATATGGGGGAGGGACACCGGGATGTGGGGGACACCGGGATGGGGGGGACACCGGGATATGGGGGAGGGACACCGGGATATGGGGGACGCACACCGGGATATGGGGGACACGCCGCCACATCCACACCGGGACGCCGGCACGGGGGGGCGGCGCACACCGGGATGGGATTGGGACACCGGGACACGGGGGAGGGACACCGGGATGCGGGGGACACGCCGCCACATCCACACCGGGACACCGGCACGGGGGGGCGGCGCACACCGGGATGGGACTGGGACACCGGGATGGGATTGGGACACCGGGATACGGGGGCCACCAGGATGTGGGGGACACCGGGATGGGGGGGGACACCGGGATATGGGGGACACGGGGATGTGGACACTCGGATGGGGGACACCAGGATGGACACCAGGATATGGACACTCGGATATGGACACCAGGATATGGACACCGGGATAGGGACACCAGGATGGGGGACACAGGGATGTGGACACAGGGATGTGGACACCGGGATACGGACACTGGGATATGGACACAGGGATGTGGACACTGGGATGTGGACACTGGGATATGGACACAGGGATGTGGACACTGGGATATGGACACCAGGATATGGACACTGGGAAATAGGGGACACCAGGATGGGGGACACGGGGATATGGACACAGGGATGTGGACACAGGGATGTGGACACCAGGATACGGACACGGGGATGTGGACACAGGGATGTGGGACACTCGGATAGGGGACACCAGGATGGACATCAGGGTATGGACACCGGGATACGGACACTGGGATATGGACACAGGGATATGGGACACCGGGATATGGACACCGGGATATGGACACCAGGATACGGACACTGGGATATGGACACTGGGATACGGACACTGGGATATGGACACCTGGATACGGACACCGGGATACGGACACTGGGATATGGACACAGGGATGTGGGACACACAGATGGACACAGGGATGGACACAGGGGTGTGGGAAACATGGATGGACACGGGGATTCTGGGACATGGGACAGGAATTCTGGGATATGGGACAGGATTCCCAGCGTGGACAGGGATTCCCTGGATGAGGACAGGCACGGACACAGGGATTCCCGGGATGGGGAGGGAATGGGGAGGGCATGGGGAGGGATTCCCAGGATATGGGACAGGATTCCAGGGATTTCCAGGATCAGGACAGGAATGGGAATCCCAGGATGTACATGGATTCTCGGGATGCAGAGGGAATTTCCCAGGAAGCAGAGGGATTCCTGGGATGTGGAGGGATTCCCAGGATGCAGCTGAGGATGGATGGGAGGGAGGGAGGCTCCGTGCCTGATCCCAAATCCACATATCCGGAATCACCCCGGGAAACCTCAGGAATTCCTGAATTCCCGGAATTCTGGGCAATTCCAAGCCCACACAAATTCCAGGTGCGGAGCACATCCACGGAATCACGGAATGCTTTGGGATTTTAAGGCTCATCCCCATCCCGTGGGACACCTCCCATTATCCCAAGGTTTTCCAGGCCCTTCCAGGGAATTCCTCACCAGTATTCCGGGTTTTCCATCTTCTCCAGGAACAGGTCCAGCTCGTCCTTGCTCCGCAGGGGTTTGTAGATCTTCTTCCCGTCCAGGTCGTACCCGATGTGCGGAAAATCCTGGTACCATTCCATGGGAATGTTCCCCACCGTGTTCCGGATGTCCTGGGAAAAACACCGGGAAAAGGGTGAGGGGAGGCCGGGGAATTCCAGGGAATCCTTGGAGAACAGCGTGAGGGAATTCCAGGGAATCCTTGGAGAACAGCGTGAGGGAATTCCAGGGAAACCTTGGAGGAAAGGGGTGAGGGAATTCCAGGGAATCCTTGGAGAACAGCGTGAGGGAATTCCAGGGAAACCTTGGAGAACAGCGTGAGGGAATTCCAGGGAAACCTTGAAGGAAAGGGGTGAGGGAATTCTATGGAATCCTTGGAAGAAAGGGGTGAGGGAATTCCAGGGAATCCTTGGAGGAAAGGGGTTAGGGAATTCTAGGGAATCCTTGGAGAACAGTGTGAGGGAATTCCAGGGAATCCTTGGAGAACAGCGTGAGGGAATTCCAGGGAATCCTTGGAGGAAAGAGGTGAGGGAATTCCAGGGAATCCTTGGAGGAAAGGATGAGGGAATTCTAGGGAATCCTTGAAGGAAAGGGGTGAGGGAATTCTATGGAATCCTTGGAAGAAAGGGGTGAGGGAATTCCAGGGAATTCTTGGAGCCATTTCCAGAGGCTAAAGGGGCTCTGGAGAGCAGGAGAGGGGACTTGGGATAAGGGATAAGGCATGGGAATTCTGTCCCTTGGGATTGCTGGTTTTTGGAATGGAGCTGGGAATGGAGCTGGGAATGGAGCCAGGAATGGAGCTGGGAATGGGGAATGGAGCTGGGATTGGGGAATGGAGCTGGGAATGGGGAATGGAGCTGGGAATGGAGCTGGGAATGAGGAATGGGGCTGGGAATGGAGCCAGGAATGGAGCTGGGAATGAGGAATGGAGCTGGGATTGGGGAAGGGAATGGGGAATGGAGCTGGGAATGAGGAATTGGGCTGGGAATGGGGAATGGAGCTGGGAATGGAGCTGGGAATGGGAAATGGAGGTGGGAATGGAACTAGGAATGGGGAATGGAGCTGGGAATGGGGAATGGAGCCAGGAATGGGGAATGGAGACAGGAATGGGGAATGGGGCTGGGAATGGGGAATGGAGCCAGGAATGGAGCTGGGAATGGGGAATGGGGAATGGGGCTGGGAATGGGGAATGGAGCTGGGAATGGGGAATGGAGCTGGGAATGGAGCTGGGAATGGGGAATGGGGAATGGGGCTGGGAATGGGGAATGGAGCCAGGAATGGAGCTGGGAATGGGGAATGGGGAATGGGGCTGGGAATGGGGAATGGAGCTGGGAATGGGGAATGGAGCTGGGAATGGGGAATGGGGCTGGGAGTGGAGCTGGGAATGGGGAATGGAGCTGGGAATGGGGAATGGAGACAGGAATGGGGAATGGGGCTGGGAATGGGGAATGGAGCCAGGAATGGGGAATGGGAATAGAGCTGGGAATGGGGAATGGAGCTGGGAATGGGGAATGGAGACAGGAATGGGGAATGGAGCCAGGAATGGAGAACGGGAATAGAGCTGGGAATGGGGAATGGAGCTGGGAATGGAGCTGGGAGTGGGGAATGGGGCTGGGAGTGGAGCTGGGAATGGGGAATGGAGCCAGGAATGGGGAATGGGGCTGGGAATGGGGAATGGAGCCGGGAGCGGAGCCAGGAGCGGGGCTGCTGAGGGCTCCAGGTGGGAAGTTTTTGTTGGAATGGTCCTGGGCATTCCTGCTGCACAGTCCTGGCAGAGGGAAAGGACACTTCCCTAAAAATATCCCCAGGAAAAAGGATCATTCCCTGAAAATATCCCCAGGAAAAGGGATCATTCCCAAAAAATATCCTTGGGAAAGGAATCCTTCCCTGTAAATATCCATGGGGTAAGGGATCATTCCCAGAAAATATTCACAGGAAAAGAGAACATTCCCTGAAAATATCCGCAGGAAAAGGGATCATTCCCAGAAAATATCCAGACCATGCACAGGGAAACGGGGATGGCAGAGGTGCAGCATTCCTACATCCCATCCCTCAGCATTCCCAAATCCCATCCCTCAGCATTCCCAAATGTCTGTGTCCCTGGTTGTGTTTTCATAGATTTTTACTCTGATCCCATGGATTTTGGCTGCAATTCCACGGATTTTGGGACTCCCTGTGCCCGCAGCCTCTGCCCTGGACCATCTCCACACCCCTGGCTGCAATTCCATGGATTTTGGCTGCAATTCCACGGATTTTGGGACTCCCTGTGCCCCCAATCATCTCCATGTCCCTGGTTGTGATTCCATGGATTCTGGCTGCGATCCCATGGATTTTTGGCTGCAATTCCACGGATTTTGGGACTCCCTGTGCCCGCAGCCTCTGCCCTGGACCATCTCCACATCCCTGGCTGCAATTCCACGGATTCTGGCTGCAATCCCACGGATTCTGGCCGCAATTCCATAGATTTTGGCCGCGATCCCACAGATTCTGGCCGCGATTCCACAGATTTTGGCCGCGATCCCACAGATTCTGGCCGCAGTCCCACGGATTGTGGGACTCCCTGCACCCCCAGCTCAGTTCGGATACCCCCCCCCCCCCCAATTCCCAACCCCAACCTGGGCCGGGCTCACCGGGATCCGGCCTTTTCCCGGGAATTCTGCCGGCTGGAAGGTGCCGGAGCAGCGGAGCGGGATCGTTCCCCGGCGCTTAAACGAAAGCAGATGGCCCCGGGAGCTTCCAGAGGGCCGGGAAGGGGATGACAGAGGTTGGATTTCGGAAGCTGCCGAGACAGGGATTAAGTGCGGGAGCGCACGGAAGGTGCCGCGCTCCGGCCGGGAATGAACCTCCCGCGCGGAGCTCCTGGGAGGCGCCGCTGGAAAAGCTGGGGGGAAGCTCAGGAAAAGCGCAGGAAAACTCCGGCCACTCCAGCGTTTTTTTTTTTTTCCCCAGCTGGAAATGCTGGTTTTCCTCACCAGATTCCTGAAGTTTGGGGGTGGGATAAGGCGGCCTGGAGCGGGGGGAAATTCCCGGCTGCCCCCGAGTTTAGGGATGGCTCGGGATACTCTGGGGATTCCACGGGGTGGATCCTGGGAATTCTGGCTGGGAATGAGCTGAGGGGAGCAGGGAAATCCCGGGAGATCCCAGGGCCTTTTCCAGGGGTTTTTGTGGGAGAGCTGGAGAGGGGTTTGGGATGCAGGCTGGAGGGACAGCACCCAGGGAATGGCTTCCCATGGAATACTGGGATCTTGGGATGGAGTTCCCGGAGAATCCGGGGCTGCCCCAGGATCCCTGGAACATCCCGGGAGCTGCCCCATGGAATGGGACAGGGAATGACACCTGACACCTCTGGAATTCCTCCTGGCTCTCCCCGGGCAGGGAATTCCAGCAGATCCCAGCGGCGGCTCCTCAAGGGTTAATTCCCAATTCCCTCCCGCCCCGGGAATGGGAAGGGGCCGGGATTAATCCCAATTCCCAGCCGGAATCCCCACAGGAATGGCAGGTGGGGGGACGGGGGACGGGGACAACGCCAGCGGTGCCATCCCGGCATGGAAAATCCTCCGGGAATCCTCGGGAATCACCGGGAATGCCGTGGGGAGAGAATTCCCTCGGCTCCAGGCGCTCCCAGAGGGTGGGGGGGGGGGCGGAATTCCAGAGGGATCCCAGAGCCTCCCCCGCAGATCCGGTGACCTTTGGGATTGGGACAAGGGTTTTTATCGGGAAAACCGGGAAAGGAGCGGCGAGTTTCCCGGGAATGCGGCGAATCCCGGGTGGTGGTGGTGGTGGGGGGGGGGATTCCAGAGGGATCCCAGTTCCCACACCCCCCCCCCCCCTCCCAACTCCGGGAGCTCCGGTGACTTTTGGGATTGGGCCAGGGGAATTTATGGGGAAAACGGGTCGGGGGCGAAAGGAAAAGCGGGAAAGGAGCGGCGAGTTGGCCGGGCATGCGGCGAAGGGGTTAAAGCCGGCCCGCAGGGTGAGCTCAGGTAGGCCGGGCCTGGGGCTCCCCTTTCCAAAGGCTCCTTTTCCAAGGAAGCCGGGCCCGGAGGAGGGGCCGGGCCGCCCATTCCCGCCGCTATAAAAATCCCGCAATTCCAGCCCGCGGCTCCCGGAGGATGCGCACGTGCGCCGGGAGCGGCGGCGAGCCCGAAAACCGGGAATAAACCGGGATAAACCCCCCCACCCACCACCACCACCACCACCACCACCCACCAAACCGGGACCAAGACCCCCAAACCCGGGATAAACCCGCTCTCAACCCCCCCCCCCCCCCCCCACCCCGCGGCCACCGGGATAAAACCCGGACTAGACCTCAACCACCCTAAAATAAGAGCGGGACAGAAGCGGGGTAGAAGCGCCCCAAAAACCCGTGGGAGAAGCGGGATAAAAAGCCTCCCCGCACAAAGCGGATCGGCGGGAGCCATGAGCGGCCGGAGCTGAGCGCTCCCGCTTCGCCGGCGGCGCTCCCGCTTTCCCCGGTATGTCCTTCGCCATGCTGCGCTCGGCGCCGGGGCGCTTCCTGTACCCCGAGATCAGCGCGCTGTCCGAGGACGAGGAGAACAGCGAGAGCTCGGGCTCGGAGGAGAAGCCGTTCCACGTGGAGAGCGGCGCGTTCGGCATGAAGGGCGGCAAGCGGCGCACGGGCAAGAGCCGCGGCAGGATGTCCCGGGAGCCGCGGCAGCGGCACACGGCGAACGCCCGCGAGCGGGACCGCACCAACTCGGTGAACACGGCGTTCACGGCGCTGCGCACGCTGATCCCCACCGAGCCGGCCGACAGGAAGCTCTCCAAGATCGAGACGCTGCGCCTCGCCTCCAGCTACATCTCGCACCTGGGCAACGTGCTGCTGCTCGGCGAGTCCGGCGGCGGCGGCGGCGGAGGCGGCGGAGGGCAGCCGTGCCACGGGGCGGCGGCGCCCGGCGCCTTCTGCCCCGCCGGGGCCGCGTCCCCGCCCGGCCGCGAGGCCGAGAGCGCCCAGCCCCGGCAGATCTGCACCTTCTGCCTCAGCAACCAGCGCAAAATGGTGAGTGGAGCCGGGAAAACCGGGAATACCGGGAGTGCTGGGGTCCAGAATACTGGGAATGGGGAGCAGGGTAGCGGGAATGGGGATTTGGGAATGCCGGGAGCGCCCAGCCCCGGCAGATCTGCACCTTCTGCCTCAGCAACCAGCGCAAAATGGTGAGTGGTGCCGGGAAAACCGGGAATACCGGGGTCCGGGATAGCGGGAATGTCGTGGGGACACCGGGAATGGGGATTTGGGAATGCCGGGAGCGCCCAGCCCCGGCAGATCTGCACCTTCTGCCTCAGCAACCAGCGCAAAATGGTGAGTGGAGCCGGGAAAACCGGGAATACCGGGAGTAACGGGGTCCAGGATAGCGGGAATGTCGTGGGGATACCGGGAATGGGGATTTGGGAATGCCGGGAGCGCCCAGCCCCGGCAGATCTGCACCTTCTGCCTCAGCAACCAGCGGAAAATGGTGAGTGGAGCCGGGAAAACCGGGAATAACGGGGTCCCGGATAGCGGGAATGTCGTGGGGATACCGGGAATGGGGATTTGGGAATGCCGGGAGCGCCCAGCCCCGGCAGATCTGCACCTTCTGCCTCAGCAACCAGCGCAAAATGGTGAATTCTGAAGGGTTTGGGATGTAGGGAATGAGCTCCGGGATACTGGGAATGCCACAGGGAATGCCACAGGGAATGCAGACCGGGATACAGGGAATGGCGAGAGGAGAGAGGGAAAGGTGGCCCGGGATTCGGGAATGAATCCCGCGGAGATGTGGGGAATTGCGTCCCAGGATTTGGGAATGCTGCGGGGATAAAGGGGATGGGGGATCAGGATTCAGGAATGAATCCCACGGGGAATGAGGGCCCGAGATTGGGGCTGGGATGGAGGGAATGGCGTCTCCAGGATTTGGGATTCGGGCTGGGAATGACGAGCCCCCGTCATTCCCAAAAAACCAGCGATCCTCGGATTTATCCCGGGGATGAATTGTGTTTGCCCACTCCGAGGGGCAGCGGGACGCAGGGAATTGTGTACTGGGAATTCAGGGATGCCGTGGGGATGTAGGGAATTGTGCCCTGGGGATTTGGGATCCGGAATGAGGAGCTCCCGTGCGGAGGCACCGCTGGAAGCTGAGGCTTCCCAAAAAAACCGGTGATTCCCGGGTTTATCCCGGCGATTCCCGGGTTTATCCCGGCGTTTGCCCACTGCCGGGATGAGCGGGAATGCCGAGGAGTTCCAGGGACAGCAGAGCCCACCCGAGGTGGCTCCAAAATCCAGGGAAAAATCCATGGAAAATCCATGGAATATCCACAGAAAATCCTCTCTGAAGCCGAGGGAAAAGGGACGGGAGAGGAGCCGGGAATGGGCACCGGGAAGGGCCCTGGAAAAGCTGGCAGAGATCTGGGATCGGCTCCCAGTGCTCCCAGTAACTCCATACTGGGGATCCCAGTCCCTGAGTGCCGGCACTCCCAGTTCCCAATCCCAGTGCTCCCAGTTCCCCCATTCCAGTGCTCCCAGTTCCCCATTCCAGTGCTCCCAGTTCCCCCATTCCAGCGCTCCCAGTTCCCCCATCCCAGTGCTCCCAATTCCCAATCCCAGTGCTCCCAGTTCCCAATCCCGGCGTTCCCAGTTCCCCATCCCAGCGCTCCCAATTCCCAATCCCGGCGTTCCCAGTTCCCCATCCCAGTGCTCCCAGTTCCCCCATTCCAGCGCTCCCAGTTCCCAATCCCGGCGTTCCCAGTTCCCCATCCCAGTGCTCCCAGTTCCCCCATTCCAGTGCTCCTGGAGCCGCCGGGAGCCGCCCTGGCCATCCCAGTTTCCCCCAGTGCCCCTGGATTTTGGGATTCCCTCTCCTCTCTGGATTCCCTGGATTTTGGGATTCCCTCTCCTCTCCGTATTCCCTGGATTTTGGGACTTCCCTGCAGGTGCAGCAGGGAAAATCCAGCGGGATTTTCCTGCCGCATCCCAAATCCCAAATTCCCCAAAGCCCCTCCTGGGAACGGAGCCATCCCAAGGGCAGAGGGGCAGGATCGGGATCCGGGCTGATCCCGGATAACCCGGAGGGGACGGAAAAGTCCTCGGGAAGGATTCTGGGCTCATCAAAATCCGGAGTTTTCCACCCAAACCATTCCCAAAGCTCGAGAGCTCCGGGGTTTTGGAAAGAGAGGATTTGGGAAAAGGGGAATCTGGGAAAAGCCCAGGTCTTGGGAATGGCCCTGCCCAGGCTGCTGGGAATGGCCGGGAATGGGATCCCAGCTCATCCCAGGTGGGAATGGGATCCGAACTCATCCCAGCCAGGAATGGGATCCCAGCTCATTCCAGGTGGGAATGGGATCCCAGCTCATTCCAGTCAGGAATGGGATCCCAGCTCATTCCAGCCGGGAATGGGGTCCAAACTTATTCCAGTTTGGAATGAGATCTGAGCTCATTCCAGTTGGGAATGGGATCTGAACTCATTCCAGGTGGGAATGGGATCCCAGCTCATCCCAGCCGGGAATGGGATCCCAGCTCATTCCAACCGGGAATGGGATCCCAGCTCATCCCAGTTGGGAATGGGATCCCAGCTATTCCAGTCAGGAATGGGATCCCAGCTCATCCCAGTCGGGAATGGGATCCCAGCTATTCCAGGTGGGAATGGGATCCAAACTCATTCCAGATGGGAATGGGATCCGAACTCATCCCAGCCAGGAATGGGATCCCAGCTCATCCCAATCGGGAATGGGATCCCAGCTCATCCCAGTTGGGAATGGGATCCCAGCTCATCCCAGTCGGGAATGGGATCCCAGCTCATCCCAGTTGGGAATGGGATCCCAGCTATTCCAGTCGGGAATGGGATCCCAGCTATTCCAGTCAGGAATGGGATCCCAGCTCATCCCAGCCGGGAATGGGATCTGAACTCATCCCAGCCGGGAATGGGATCCAAACTCATTCCAGTTGGGAATGAGATCCCAGCTCATCCCAGTCAGGAATGGGATCCCAGCTATTCCAGTCGGGAATGGGATCCCAGCTCATTCCAGCCGGGAATGGGATCTGAACTCATCCCAGCCGGGAATGGGATCCAAACTCATTCCAGATGGGAATGGGATCCGAACTCATCCCAGCCAGGAATGGGATCCCAGCTCATTCCAGGCGGGAATGGGATCCCAGCTCATTCCAGGTGGGAATGGGATCCCAGCTCATCCCAATCGGGAATGGGATCCAAACTCATTCCAGATGGGAATGGGATCCGAACTCATCCCAGCCAGGAATGGGATCCCAGCTCATTCCAGATGGGAATGGGATCCAAACTCATTCCAACCGGGAATGGGATCCCAGCTCATCCCAGTTGGGAATGGGATCCCAGCTCATTCCAGCCGGGAATGGGGTCCAAACTCATTCCAGTTGGGAATGAGATCCCAGCTCATCCCAGTCAGGAATGGGATCCCAGCTATTCCAGTCGGGAACGGGATCCCCGCTCCCTAAATCAAATCCCATCCCAGCATTCCCAGGGATTTTTCCAGCCCTGGATTCTCTGGGAATTCCATCCCTGAGCCTCAGCATCCTCACAGGGGAGAATTCCTGCCCAGTATCCCACGGAACCCGTGGGAAGCCGCTCCTGGAAGTGAGGGATGCAGGGAAAAGGGGAGAATCCAGGGAAATCAATTCCTATAAATCCCCGTCCCTAATTTTCCGTCAATCCCAATAATTCCCATCCTCAATTTTGGATCAATTCCTACAAAATCCCAATCACCAAATTCACATCAATCCCAATAAATCCTCCTCCTTAACTTTCCATTAATCCCAAAAATTTCCGTCGCTAATTTTGGACCAATCCCAATAAATCCAAATCCTTATTTTTAAAATTCCTACGAATTCCCAGTGTCAATCTGCCATCAATCCCAATAAATCCCCATCCTTGATTTTGAAACAATTCCTATAAAATCCCATCACAGCTGGAATCGGAGCTGGAATTAGAACTGGAATTAAGTCTGGAATTAGGTCTGGAATTGGGGCTGGAATTGGGGTGGGAATTAGAACTGGAATTATGGCTGGAATTAGGGCTGGAATCGGGGCTGGATTTGGGCTGGAATTGGGGCTGGAATTGGGGTGGGAATTAGAACTGGAATTATGGCTGGAATTAGAACTGGAATTATGGCTGGAATTAGGGCTGGAATCGGGGCTGGAATTAGAATTGGAATTAGAACTGGAGTTAGAACTGGAATTGGGGCTGGAATTGGGGCTGGAATTAGAACTGGAATTAGGGCAGGGATTAGAGCTGGAATTAGGGCTGGAATTAGGGCTGGAATTGGGAGTGAAATTAGAAGTGGAATTGGGGCTGGAATTACAATTGGAATTGGGGTTGGAATTAGAACTGGAATTAGGGCTGGAATTACAACGGGAATCAGAGTTTGAATTGGGGCTGGAATTAGAGCTGGAATTGGGGCTGGGATTAGAACTGGAGTTAGAACTGGAGTTAGAAGTGGAATTAGAAGTGGAGTTAGAACTGGAGTTAGAAGTGGAGTTAGAACTGGAGTTAGAACTGGAATTAGAACTGGAATTAGGGCTGGGATTGGGGCTGGGATTGGGGCTGGGATCGGGGCTGGAATTAGAACTGGAATTAGGGCCGGGACTGGGGCTGGAATTAGAACTGGAATTAGAGCTGGGATCAGGTCTGGGATCAGGGCCGGGATCGGGGCTGGAATTAGAACTGGAATTGGAATTAGAACTGGAATTGGAATTAGAACTGGAGTTAGAACTGGAGTTAGAACTGGAGTTAGAACTGGAGTTAGAACTGGAATTAGGGCTGGGATTGGGGCTGGGATCGGGGCTGGAATTAGAACTGGAGTTAGGGCCGGGACTGGGGCTGGAATTAGAACTGGAATTAGAGCTGGGATCAGGTCTGGGATCAGGGCTGGGATCAGGGCTGGGATCGGGGCTGGAATTAGAACTGGAATTGGAATTAGAACTGGAGTTAGAACTGGAATTAGGGCTGGGATTGGGGCTGGGATCAGGGCCGGGATCAGGGCTGGAATTAGAACTGGAGTTAGAACTGGAGTTAGAATGGGATCAGGGCCGGGATTGGGGCTGGAATTAGAACTGGAGTTAGAACTGGAGTTAGAATGGGATCAGGGCTGGGATTAGAACTGGAATTAGGGCTGGAATTAGGGCTGGGATCAGGGCTGGAATTAGAACTGGAATTAGGGCTGGGATCAGGGCTGGGATTGGGGCTGGAATTAGAACTGGAGTTAGAATGGGATCAGGGCTGGAATTGGGGCTGGAATTAGGGCTGGAATTAGGGCTGGGATCAGGGCTGGAATTAGAACTGGAATTAGAGCTGGAATCAGTGCTGGGATTGGGGCTGGAATTAGAACTGGAGTTAGAATGGGATCAGGCTGGAATTAGAACTGGAATTAGGGCTGGAATCAGTGCTGGGATCGGGGCTGGAATTAGAACTGGAATTGGGGCTGGAATTAGAACTGGAGTTAGGGCTGGGATCGGGGCTGGGATTGGGGCTGGAATTAGAACTGGAGTTAGAACTGGAGTTAGAATGGGATCAGGACTGGAATTAGAACTGGAATTAGAACTGGAATTAGGGCTG
Organism: Vidua macroura; assembly: GCF_024509145.1. NCBI lineage: Eukaryota > Metazoa > Chordata > Aves > Passeriformes > Viduidae > Vidua > Vidua macroura. The sequence continues at coordinate 153,503,532 of NC_071571.1, read as the reverse complement.
GGATCAGGGTTGGAATCAGTGCTGGGATTGGGGCTGGAATTAGAACTGGGATTAGAACTGGAGTTAGGGCTGGAATTAGAACTGGAGTTAGGGCTGGGATCGGGGCTGGGATTGGGGCTGGAATTAGAACTGGAATTAGAACTGGAATTAGAACTGGAATTGGGGCTGGAATTAGAACTGGAGTTAGAACTGGAATTAGAACTGGAGTTAGGGCTGGAGTTGGGGCTGGGATCGGGGCTGGCGCCGCTCCCGATCCGTGCCGGGTTTTTTCCGGGATGCGCTCCGGCGGATTTGGGGTTTATGGGGTGCGAAGGGAATCCCGTCCCGCTCTTTGATCCCGAGCGTGTCGGACAAGGCCGAGGAAATGAGATCCAGCCCCTCGGGAGCCGGGAATGCCGGGCTGGGAACGGCTCCCGGGCTCGGGATCATCCCAGAGCCTCCAATCCCGCCCCAAAGCCCGGCTTTTCCGCGGATGGGAACGCCCGATCCCATGGGAATGGGGTGGGGTTTAGGGCCCTTCCCAACCCCGAGCATTCCAGGTGGGAGCAGGAGCCTTCCCAAAGTGTGGGATCGGCTCCCTAAAATCCATCCTGCCCGAAAAATCCCCCCTCAAATCCTCTTCCCATCCCAAAGATCCCTAAAATCCTTGTCCTGTCCCAAAAATCCCACAAAATCCCCCCTCAAATCCTCTTCCCATCCCAAAAATCCCTAAAATCCTCCTTCTGTCCCAACAATCCCAGAAAATCCTCTTCCCATCCAAAGATCCCTAAAATCCTCTTCCTGCCTCAAAGATCCCTAAAACCTTTATCCTGTCCCAAAAATCCCACAAAATCCCTCCTCAAATCCTCTTCCCATCCCAAAGATCCCTAAAATCCTCTTCCTGCCTCAAAGATCCCTAAAACCTTTATCCTGTCCCAAAAATCCCACAAAATCATCCCTCAAATCCTCTTCCCGTCCCAAAAATCCCTAAAATCCTCTTCCTGCCTCAAAGATCCCTAAAATCTTTATCCTGTCCCAAAAATCCCACAAAATCGTCCCTTAAATCCTCTTCCCATCCCAAAAATCCCTAAAATCCTCCTTCTGTCCCAACAATCCCAGAAAATCCTCTTCCCATCCCAAAGATCCCTAAAATCCTCTTCCCATCCCAAAGATCCCTAAAATCCTTGTCCTGTCCCAAAAATCCCCCCTCAAATCCTCTTCCCATCCCAAAGATCCCTAAAATCCTCGTCCTGCCCCAAAAATCCCACAAAATCCCCCCTCAAATCCTCTTCCCATCCCAAAAATCCCAAAGCTGTGGCTCCCAGGGGTCCGATCCCGGTGCCACCCCGTCCCTGGAAAAGCCGGAGCAGCGGGAAAAGGAGCGGGAAAAGTGGGATGGGCTGAGCTGAGAGGGAATTTCTGGGGGGAATTTGGGATCTGGGAACATCCCAGGGATTTTTGGGCCGAGCCCAAACCCCGGGAAAGCTCGGGAGGAGCCGAGGACCAAGTGGGAAAATTTGGGATAATTTGGGATAATTGGGGTCGGGATTGCAGCAGGAATGGCACAGGTGGGCGGCCAATCCCGGGAATTCCTTGGAATTCCCAAATGGGGAGAGAGGCCCCGGTGTTCCCGACATCCCCCCCCCGGATCCCTGCGGAAGGGTTGAGCTTTCCCGGGATTTTCCACGCCGGGGGCGCCGGGATCTGCTCAGATCCCAACGATTCCCAATCCCAGCCAGGAATTGTGGCTGGGGGAGCTCCAGGAGTGGAAAAACGGGATCTGGGGATAAAGGGATTCCCAGATCCCAACAGTGCCGAGGGAATTCCGAGCCGGAATTCCGGGAGCCAGCAGAGATCTGGGATCCGGAGAGGTTTTCCCGGGATCAGGCAGCGACCGAGGTGGGAAAATGGGAAAGGATCCTTGGGATCTTTGGGATCCTTGGGATCCTCGGGATCTTTGGGATCATTGGGATCCTCGGGATCCCGGCCCCTTCCATGGGGAAGGAGGGGATGGGAGAGGGGAGCCGGGTCCGGAGGGGAATTGGGATCAAGGAATTCCCCTCTGGAATCTCCTCAGGATCCAGGGGGGAACTGGGATCCAGGATATTGGGATCCAGAGGGGATTGGGTCAGAGAAGGATTCGGGATCCAGAGGGAATTCGGGATAAAGGAATTCCCCTCTGGAATGCTCTCAGAGGGAACTGGGATCCAAGGGGGGGAATTGGGATCCGGAGGGGATTTGGGATAAAGGAATTCCCATCTGGAATCCCCTCAGGATCCAGAGGGGATTTGGGAAGGAATTGGGATCCAGAGGGGACTGGGATAGAGAAGGATTTGGGATTCAGAGGGGATTTGGGATCCAGAGGGAACTGGGATACAAGAAGTTCTTGGGATCCAGAGAAGATTTGGGATCCAGGGGGAATCAGGATCCAGGGGGAATCGGGATCCAGAGGGGATTTGGGATCTAGAGGGAATCGGGATCCAGGTGGGAGTCAGGGCCCAGATCAGCTCTGATCCCATTCCCAGCCCGGAATCCATCAGGAATATCCTGGTGCCATTCCCAGAGCATTCCTGACCCTCCTGGACTGGAAATCCCGGGAAAGGGGAAATCCCGGAAAACGGGAAATCCCGGGAAATGGGAAATCCCAGGAAAGGGGAAATCCCAGGAAAGGGGAAATCCCGGGAAAGAGGAAATCCTGGAAAACGGGAAATCCCGGAAAACAGGAAATCCCGGGAAAGGGGAAATCCCAGGAAAGGGGAAATCCCGGGAAAGGGGAAATCCTGGAAAACGGGAAATCCCAGGAAATAGGAAATCCCAGGAAAGGGGAAATCCCAGGAAATAGGAAATCCCAGGAAAGGGGAAATCCCAGGAAAGGGGAAATCCCGGGAAAGAGGAAATCCCAGAAAACAGGAAATCCCGGGAAAGGGGAAATCCCAGGAAAGGGGAAATCCCGGAAAACGGGAAATCCCAGGAAAGGGGAAATCCCAGGAATCCCAGGGAAAACCCCAGCACAGCTTCCCAAGGAAATCCATAAGGAGGGACTTCAGATGAGAGCAGGGATTTGGGATTTGGGATCAGGGATTTGAGGAGGGATTTGGGATGGGATCAGGGATTTGGGGCCCCTCTGGAATTTCAGGACCAAAACTTCTCTGGAGCTCCAGGAAAACCATCCCGAATCCAGAGGGGCTGGGAAGTTCCCCCAGATCCCAATCCCGGCCCTCAGAGCCGGAGATTCCGGGCGCTTCCCACATCCCCACATCCAGGATTTTCACGGAAAAATCCCAAATTTAGGCGCAGGGAGCAGGAATTCCATGAGATTCCCAAAACCACCCCGGAGCCGGGAGCTTCCCTGAGCCATTCCCGCTTTCCCCCTTCAGGGCTGCAACCACATCCAGGTTTTCCATGGAAAAAAAATCCTAGTTTTAGGCAGAAAGAGCAAGAATTCCCAATTTTCCCAAACCACCCCAGAGCCAGGAGTTTCCCTCAGCAATTCCCGGTTTTCCCCCTTCAGGGCTGCACCCCCATCCAGGTTTTCCATGGAAAAATCCCGGATTTGGGCGCAGGGAGCAGGAAGAATTCCATGAGATTCCCAAATCATCAGAGCCAGGAGTTTCCCTCAGCAATTCCCGGTTTTCCCCAGGTCGGGGGCACCCAATCCAGGTTTTTCATGGAAAAATCCCAGATTTGGGCACAGGGAGCAGCAATTCCATGAGATTCCCAAACCACCCCGGAGCCAGGAGTTTCCCTCAGCAATTCCCGGTTTTCCCCCCTTCAGGGCTGCACCCCCATCCAGGTTTTCCATGGAAAATCCCAGATTTGGGCGCAGGGAGCAGGAAGAATTCCACGAGATTCCCAAACCACCCCGGAGCCAGGAGTTTCCCTCAGCAATTCCCGGTTTTCCCCCTTCAGGGTTGCACCCCCATCCAGGTTTTCCATGGAAAAATCCCGGATTTGGGCGCAGGGAGAAGGAAGAATTCCATGAGATTCCCAAATCATCAGAGCCAGGAGTTTCCCTCAGCAATTCCCGGATTTTCCCCCTTCAGGGTTGCACCCCCATCCAGGTTTTCCATGGAAAAATCCCGGATTTGGGCACAGGGAGAAGGAAGAATTCCATGAGATTCCCAAATCATCAGAGCCAGGAGTTTCCCTCAGCAATTCCCGGATTTTCCCCCTTCAGGGCTGCACCCCCATCCAGGTTTTCCATGGAAAAATCCCGGATTTGGGCACAGGGAGCAGGAAGAATTCCATGAGATTCCCAAACCATCAGAGCCAGGAGTTTCCCTCAGCAATTCCCGGTTTTCCCCTTCAGGGCTGCACCCCCATCCAGGTTTTCCATGGAAAAATCCCGGATTTGGGCACAGGGAGCAGCAATTCCATCAGATTCCCAAACCACCCCGGAGCCAGGAGTTTCCCTGAGCAATTCCCGGATTTTCCCCCTTCAGGGCTGCACCCCCATCCAGGTTTTCCATGGAAAAATCCCGGATTTGGGTGCAGGGAGAAGGAAGAATTCCATGAGATTCCCAAATCATCAGAGCCAGGAGTTTCCCTGAGCCATTCCCGCTTTTCCCCCCTTTTCCAAAGGCTGCCCGAACGCCGGGATCGGGGGCCGCGATCCCGAATTCCTGCCGGAGGTGAGGGGGAAAAGCGCGGCGGGATTTTCCCAATCCCCGTTTCCGCTCCAGACGGCCCCGAGCTCCCGGGGATTGAACATCTGGGAAATCGGAGCAGAATTCCCCCTTTTCCCTCCCCTTCCCACCCGCAGAGGGAACAAAGGGAGAGCCGGAGCCGCACGTGCGGGGATGGAAAATCGGGGGAGGGCTGGGACGGGGACGGAAAGCGGGAATTGGATCCCAGAAAACGGGGATGGGAAAAGGCAGAGGCTGGGGGTGGGAAACGGGAATTGGATCCCAGAAAACAGGGATGAGAAATGGGAATTGGAGCCCAAAAAATGGGGATGGGAAAAGGAAGAGGCTGGGGATGGGAAATGGGAATTAAATCCCAGAAAACGGGGTTGAGAAATGGGAATTGGAACCCAAAAAATGGGGATGGGAAATGGGAATTGGATCCCAAAAAACGGGGATGGGAAATGGAAGAGGCTGGGGATGGGAAATGGGAATTGGATCCCAAAAAACGGGGATGGGAAATGGAAGAGGCTGGGGATGGGAAATGGGAATTGGATCCCAGAAAACGGGGATGGGAAATGGGAATTGGATCCCAGAAAATGGGGATGAGAAATGGGAATTGGAACCCAAAAAATGGGGATGGGAAATGGGAATTGGATCCCAAATAACGGGGATGGGAAAAGGCAGAGGCTGGGGATGGGAAACGGGAATTGGATCCCAAAAAACTGGGATGGGAAATGGGAATTGGAACCCAAAAAACGGGGATGGGAAAAGGCAGAGGCTGGGGATGGGAAATGGGAATTGGATCCCAGAAAATGGGGATGAGAAATGGGAATTGGAGCCCAAAAAATGGGATGGGAAATGGGAATTAAATCCCAGAAAACGGGGATGGGAAATGGGAATTAAATCCCAGAAAATGGGGATGAGAAATGGGAATTGGAACCCAAAAACTGGAATGGGAAATGGGAATTGGATCCCAAAAAAACGGGGATGGGAAAAGGCAGAGGCTGGGGATGGGAAACGGGAATTGGATCCCAGAAAACGGGGATGGGAAATGGGAATTGGAACCCAGAAAATGGGGATGGGAAATGGGAATTAAATCCCAGAAAATGGGGATGAGAAATGGGAATTGGAACCCAGAAAATGGGGATGGGAAATGGGAATTAAATCCCAGAAAATGGGGATGAGAAATGGGAATTGGAGCCCAAAAAATGGGGATGGGAAAAGGCAGAGGCTGGGGATGGGAAACGGGAATTGGATCCCAGAAAATGGGGATGAGAAATGGGAATTGGAACCCAAAAAATGGGATGGGAAATGGGAATTGGATCCCAAAAACTGGGATGGAAAACAGGAACTAGAACCCAAAAACGGGGATGGGAAACAGGAATTGGATCCCATAAAATGGGGATGGGAAATGGGAATTAAATCCCAGAAAATGGGATGGGAAATGGGAATTGGATCCCAGAAAACGGGGATGGGAAATGGGAGAGGCTGGGGATGGAAAACGGGAACTGGATCCCAACAAATGGGAAGTGGTACTGGTTATACTGGTTATACTGGGGTTATACTGGTTATACTGGTTATACTGGGGTTATACTGGTTATACTGGGGTTGTACTGGTGCTATACTGGTTATACTGGGGTGGTACTGGGGTTATACTGGTTATACTGGTTATACTGGTGCTATACTGGTTATACTGGGGTGGTACTGGGGTTTTACTGGTTATAGTGGGGTTATACTGGTTATACTGGTTATACTGGGGTTATACTGGTTACACTGGTTATACTGGGGGTGACTGGGGTTATACTGGTGCTATACTGGTTATACTGGGGTTATACTGGTTATACTGGTTATACTGGGGTTATACTGGTTATACTGGGATGGCACTGGGGTTGTACTGGTTATACTGGGGTGGCACTGGGGTTATACTGGTTATACTGGTTGTACTGGGATGGCACTGGGGTTATACTGGTTATACTGGGGGTGACTGGGGTTGTACTGGTTGTACTGGGGTTGTACTGGTTATACTGGTTATACTGGGGTTATACTGGCTATACTGGGGGTGACTGGGGTTGTACTGGTTATACTGGGGTGGTACTGGGGTTATACTAGTTATACTGGTTATACTGGGGGTGGCACTGGGGTTATACTGGTTATACTGGGGGTGGCTGGGGTTGTACTGGTTATACTGGTTATACTGGGGTTATACTGGGGTTATACTGGTTATACTGGGGTGGCACTGGGTTATACTGGTTATACTGGGGGTGGCTGGGGCTGTACTGGTTGTACTGGTTATACTGGTTATACTGGTTGTACTGGGGTGGTACTGGGGTTATACTGGTTATACTGGGATGGCACTGGGGTTATACTGGTTATACTGGGGTGGTACTGGGGTTATACTGGTTATACTGGGATGGCACTGGGGTTATACTGGTTATACTGGGATGGCACTGGGGTTATACTGGTTATACTGGGGTGGTACTGGGGGTTATACTGGTTATACTGGGATGGCACTGGGGTATATACTGGTTATACTGGGATGGCACTGGGGTTATACTGGTTTATACTGGTTGTACTGGGGTTGTACTGGTTATACTGGGGTTGTACTGGTTACACTGGTTATACTGGGATGGCACTGGGGTTATACTGGTATATACTGGTTGTACTGGGGTTGTACTGGTTATACTGGGGTTGTACTGGTTACACTGGTTATACTGGGATGGCACTGGTTATACTGGTTACACTGGGGGTGACTTGGGCACAGGAATCCCAGGATCGGGGCAGGGATCGGGAACAGCTCTGGGGGATCCCGGGAGGAATTCCGGGGAAGGGATTCCAGAATTCCCACAAAAGGGATCCCAGGAGAATTCCCTGGGAACGGGATCCCAGGAGGATTCCTTGGAAAGGGATCCCAGGAGGATTCCCCAGGAATGGGATCCTGGGAGGATTCCTGGGAAAGGGATCCCAGGAGAATTCCCTGGGAACGGGATTCAGGAGAATTCCCTGGGAAGAGGATTCTGGGAGGATTCCTGGGAACAGGATCCTGGGAGGATTCCCTGGGAATGGGATTCAGGAGAATTCCCTGGGAACGGGATCCCAGGAGGATTCCTTGGAAAGGGATCCCAGGAGGATTCCCCAGGAATGGGATCCTGGGAGGATTCCCCGGGAATGGGATCCCGGGAGAATTCCCTGGGAACGGGATTCAGGAGAATTCCCTGAGAAGGGATCCTGGGTGGATTCCTCGGGAAGGGGATCGAAGGGGATCCCGGCAGGATTCCCAATTCCAGGTTTGATCCCATCTCCTTTCCCTCCCGCAGAGCAAAGACCGGGACAGGAAGACGGGACAGCTCCGGAGCTAGGCCAGGAATTCCAGCCGGGAATTCCAGCCGGGAATCCCAGCTGGGAATCCCAGCCGGAGCAGGGGAAAGCCACGCTGGCGGATTCCCGGATCCAGGGACGTTTTCCTGCCGGATCCCGCGGGAACAGCGGCAGTGACATTCCAGCGGATCCCGCAGGACACAGAGGACGTGCCGGAATTCCGGGATATCCAGGGAATGCGCCCACAGAGCCCCAGGGACGGCGGAGCCGCTCCGGGAATCCTCGGGAATTCCTGCCACGGGATTCCGGATCATGGAACACTTGGATCTCTCGGATCTGCTCCGGGAATCCTCGGGAATCCCCGCCCCGGGATTCCGGATCATGGAACACTTGGATCTCTCGGATCTGCTCCGGGAATCCTCTGGAATCCCCGCCCCGGGATTCCGGATCACGGAACACTTGGATCTCTCGGATCTGCTCCGGAAATCCTCGGGAATTCCTGCCCTGGGATTCCGGATCATGGAACACTTGGATCTCTCTGATCCTTGGGAATTCCTGTCCCAGGATCCTGATCACAGAGCACTTGGATCTCCTGGATCCACTTGGGAATCCCTGTCCCAGGATTCCTGCACATGGAACACTGGGATCTCCTGGGTCCGCTCCAGGAATCCCTGGGAATCCCTGTCCCTCCTGGAACACTGGGGGCTCTCAGATCCATTCCAAGGATCCTTGGGAATCCTGCCCCGGAATTCCTCCTCATGGAACACTTGGATCTCCTGATCCACTCGGGAATCCTGCCCCGGAATTCCTCCTCATGGAACACTTGGATCTCCTGATCCACTTGGGAATCCTGCCCTGGGATTCCTCCTCATGGAACACTTGGATCTCCTGATCCACTCGGGAATCCTGCCCCGGAATTCCTCCTCATGGAACACTTGGATCTCCTGATCCACTCGGGAATCCTGCCCTGGGATTCCTCCTCATGGAACACTTGGATCTCCTGATCCACTCGGGAATCCTGCCCTGGGATTCCTCCTCACGGAACACTTGGATCTCCTGATCCACTTGGGAATCCTGCCCCGGAATTCCTCCTCACGGAACACTTGGATCTCCTGATCCACTTGGGAATCCTGCCCCCGAATTCCTCCTCATGGAACACTTGGATCTCCTGATCCACTCGGGAATCCTGCCCCGGAATTCCTCCTCATGGAACACTTGGATCTCCTGATCCACTTGGGAATCCTGCCCCGGGATTCCTCCTCATGGAACACTTGGATCTCCTGATCCACTCGGGAATCCTGCCCTGGGATTCCTCCTCACGGAACACTTGGATCTCCTGGAGCTGTTCCAGGAATCCCTGGGAATCCCTGCCCTGGGATCCGTGGACGCTCATGGAACTTTTGGCTCTCCCAGAGCCACTTCCCGGATCCACTTCCTGCTTGGAGCCACTTGATCCCAGAACCGATCCTGGAATCAATCCCTGAACTGATCCCAGAACCGATCCTGGAATCAATCCCTGAACTGATCCCGGCACTGATCCCAGAACCGATCCTGGAATTAATCCCGGAACTGATCTTAGAACCAATCCCTGAACTGATCCCGGCACTGATCCCAGAACTGATCCTGGAATTAATCCCGGAGCTGAACCAATCCCTGAACTGATCCCAGAACAGATCCCAGCACCGATCCCTGAGCGCGGGGTGCAGGGAGGGGCTGCATTTTTTGGGAATTATCAATCACATGCTGGAATTTCATGTTGTTGATGTGGGAATTAATTAAATCCGTGGTTTGTGTCATTAATTGGGAATCTGGGTCATGACCCTTGAGGGAATTCCTTCCTTTTTCCTTTTCCCTTTCCCTTCCCCTTTTCCTATTTTCCCTTTCCCATTTCCCTTTTCTTTTCCTTCTCCTTTCATTTTCCCTTTTTCCCTATTCCCTATTCCCTTTTCCTTCTCCTTTTCCCTTTCCCCTTTCTCCTTTTCTGTTTTCCCTTCTCATTTTCCATTTTCCTTTTCCCTTTCCCTTTCCTTTCCTTCCCCTTTTTCCTTTCATTCCCCTTTTTTCCTTTCCTTTCCTTTCCTTTCCTTTCCTTTCCTTTCCTTTCCTTTCCTTTCCTTTCCTTTCCTTTCCTTTCCTTTCCTTTCCTTTCCTTTCCTTTCCTTTCCTTTCCTTTCCTTTCCTTTCCTTTCCTTTCCTTTCCTTTCCTTTCCTTTCCTTTCCCTTTTCCTTTTCCCTTTTCCCTTTTCCCTTTTCTCTTTCCCATTTTCCCATTTTCCCATTTTCCCATTTTCCCTTTTCCTTTCCCTTTCCCCCAGGTCATTCCCAGCCAGCACCGACATTCCCTGTGCCAGAAGGCAAAACCCAGGAATTTGGGAAAACCTGGGGAAATGAACCCCAGCGCTTCCCAAAGTTCCACCTGCGGGATCCCAGGACAACGGGATGTTCCCAAATCCACTGGGAAAGGGTGGGATGAGGGAAAGGCCTGGAATGTTGGGCAGCGTGGGGGAGGAAAACTGGGATGGGCTCTGGGAATGGGAGCAGAACTGGGATGGAACTGGGAACAGAACTGGGATGGGCTCTGGGATTGGGAACAGAACTGGGAACAGAACTGGGATGGGACTGGGAACAGAACTGGGATGGGATCGGGAACAGAACTGGGATGGGATGTGGAAACAGAACTGGGATGAGCTCTGGGATCGGGAACAGAACTGGGATGGGATTGGGAGCAGAACTGGGATGGGACTGGGAACAGAACTGGGAACAGAACTGGGATGGGCTCTGGGATTGGGATCAGAACTGGGATGGGATTGGGAGCAGAACTGGGATGGGACTGGGAACAGAACTGGGATGGGCTCTGGGATTGGGAACAGAACTGGGATGGGATTGGGAGCAGAACTGGGATGGGACTGGGAACAGAACTGGGAACAGAACTGGGATGGGCTCTGGGATTGGGAACAGAACTGGGAGCAGAACTGGGATGGGACTGGGAACAGAACTGGGATGGGATCAGGATCAGAACTGGGATGGGATGTGGAAACAGAACTGGGATGAGCTCTGGGATCGGGAACAGAACTGGGATGGGATGTGGAAACAGAACTGGGATGGGATCGGGATCAGAACTGGGATAGGAGTCAGATCCAGCAGAGAACCGGGATAAGTCCCAGCATCAGGATTCCCATGGGATTCCCTGAGCCCCCGATCCCGAGTGATTCCCATGGATTATCCAAAGGCGCCGGCACCGAGGGGGCCTGGGAATGTGGGGAGGGCTGGAGAGGGAGGAGGATTCCCAGGAAAAGGACGTCGGGTCCATGGGGAAAAAAATCAGGGAATTGCTGAGCTTGGAAAAGTCCCCAGAGCCTCCCAAATCCATCCCGACCGTGTCCCCATCCCACATCCACAGGGATGGGCATTCCAGCTGGGGATGGGGATTCCAGCCCGAAATTCCAGCCCTTTCCAGGGGAACATTCCCAAAAATCCCAACCCGAGGCCGTTCCCTCTGGTCCTTTCCCTGTTCCTGACGTTTTCCAGCCCCACATTCCAGCCCCGGCTGCTCCCCCCCCGGCGCAGCTGGAGCAGGGAAAAGGCTCCGGATCCGGCCGGGAATGCCAGGGGAAGCGCAGCATTCCCCGATCCCGCAGATCCCGAGGGGCTCCTGTCCCCTTTTCCCGGCTCCTGGCGCTTCCCCATCCTATCCCATCCCATCCCATCCCGGGAGCATTCCCGGCTCATTCCCGGCTCCATCCCGGCCCCCGCCGGGGCCCGGCCCGGGATTTTCCGGGACATTTTTGCTCCATGAAATCAGCGGAGGCTCCTGGATCCGCACGTCCCGGCCTTGGCTCCTGCGGGATTGGCCCCGAGCCCGCTCCCGCTGCCAGCCCGGCTCCTGGAACTCAGGAATTCAGGAATTCGGGCCCGCGGCCCGGGATGGCTCCGCACCGGAGGAATTTTGGGATCCGCGGCCATCCCGGGCTCGCTCCAAGGGCCGGGAGCTGCTCCCGATTTCCCTGCGGGCCCGGGAGACCCAAACTGGGAAAGGAAGCTCCAAACTGGGAATTTTGGCCAGCCTGGAGGTTCCTGGGAGAGGATTCCGCCTCATTCCCAGCTCCCAGGGCAGATCCAGCGGGATTTGCCCCGGGAATCAGCCTCTGGAATGTCCCCATGGAGCTGCCCGGGGGCACCGGCCCCTCCAGATCCAGGGAATCAGGGAACTGCTGGGGTTGGAAAATCCCGGGAATGGGGATTCCATCCCGGCCGTGTCCCCAGTCCCACATCCACACGAATGGGAATTCCAGCTGGGAATGGCAACTCCAGCCCAGAATTCCAGAGGGAATATTCCTGAAAATCCCCCTCTGGACGGCTCTGGGGGTGCCAGGGGAGGGATACGGATCCAAGTGTTCCCAAATCCCGCCGTGCCAGGAGGGTGAGGCTCCCCCAGCTGCCAGAATTCCCAAAAATCCCTTCCATATTCCAGGAGAGTTGGAGAGGGGTTTGGGATGCAGGCTGGAGAGACAGCACCCAGGGAATGGCTTCCCATGGAATATTGGGATTTTGGGATGGAATTCCCAGAGAATCCAGGGCTGGAACGTCCCTGGAATGTCCCTGTCCATGGAATGGGACAATCCCTAAAATCCCTTCCAACCAAAACCATTCCAGGATTCCATGGACACGCCTGGAATTGTCCCAGGCCAGGCTGGAGCATCCCAGGATAACCGAACCATCCCTGCCCATGGAATGGGCAAATCCCTAAAATCCTGTCCATCCCAAAGCATTCCAGGATTCCCTGGACATCCCTGGAATTGTCCCAGGCCAGGCTGGAGCATCCCGGGATAGGGGAGTCGTCCCTGCCCATGGAATGGGACAATCCCTAAATCCTGCTCATCCCAAAGCTTCCAGGAGTCCCCGGCTCACCTGGAGTGCTCCCAGCCCCATTCCCAGTGAATCCCAGCTCCCATTCCCAGTGAATCCCAGCCCCATTCCCAGTGAATCCCAGCTCCCATTCCCAGTGAATCCCAGCCCCCATTCCCAGTGAATCCCAGCTCCTATTCCCAGTCAATCCCAGGCCCCATTCCCAGTGAATCCCAGCCTCACTCCCAGTCAATCCCAGGCCCCATTCCCAGTGAATCCTAGCTCCCATTCCCAGTGATCCCCAGCCCCTCTTCCCAAGGAACCCCCAGCCCACATTCCCAACAAATCCCTGACGATTCCCAAGGAACCCCAGCCCCCTTTCCCGGTGTCTCCCAGCCCCCATTCCCAATCCCTGGCCATTCCCAAGGAACTCCAGCCCCCATTCCCGGTGTCCCCCAGCCCCCATTCCCATTCCCAACAAATCCCTGGCCATTCCCAAGGAACCCCAGCCCCATTCCCAGTGTCTCCCAGCCCCCATTCCCAATTCCTGGCCATTCCTGGTGTCTCCCAGCGCCCATTCCTGGTGTCTCCCAGCCCCCATTCCCAATTCCTGGCCATTCCCGGTGTCTCCCAGCCCCCATTCCCAATTCCTGGCCATTCCCAAGGAGCCCCAGCCCCTATTCCCGGTGTCTCCCAGCCCCCATTCCCAATCCCTGGCCATTCCCAAGGAGCCCCAGCCCCCATTCCCAGTGTCTCCCAGCCCCCATTCCCAATCCCTGGCCATTCCTGGTGTCTCCCAGCGCCCATTCCCGGTGTCTCCCATCCCCCATTCCCAATCCCTGGCCATTCCCGAGGAACCCCAGCCCCCATTCCCGGTGACTCCCAGCCCCCATTCCCAATCCCTGGCCATTCCCGGTGTCTCCCAGCCCCCATTCCCGGTGACTCCCAGCCCCCATTCCCAATCCCTGGCCATTCCCGGTGTCTCCCAGCCTCCATTCCCAATCCCTGGCCATTCCCAAGGAACTCCAGCCCCCATTCCCGGTGTCCCCCAGCCCCCATTCCCATTCCCAACAAATCCCTGGCCATTCCCAAGGAGCCCCAGACCCCATTCCCGGTGTCTCCCAGCCCCCATTCCCAATCCCTGGCCATTCCCGGTGTCTCCCAGCCCCCATTCCCAATTCCTGGCCATTCCCAAGGAGCCCCAGCCCCCATTCCCAATCCCTGGCCATTCCCAAGGAGCCCCAGACCCCATTCCCGGTGTCTCCCAGCCCCCATTCCCAATCCCTGGCCATTCCCGGTGTCTCCCAGCCCCCATTCCTGGTGTCTCCCAGCCCCCATTCCCAATCCCTGGCCATTCCCGGTGTCTCCCAGCCCCCATTCCCAGTCCCAGGCCATTCCCGGCCCCTGGAATGAGCTGCCAGGCTCCCACCTGATCCATCAGCAGCTGCTCCCGGCCATTCCCGGCCCGCACCTGCAATTCCTGCCGGGAACCACATGTGACCCCTCCTGTGATCCCTGATTTATTCCCTGCCAGCGCTCTCCCCCTTCCTCTCGCCGACGCCTGCCAGCTGGGAATCGCCCCCCCCCCCCCCCACCGCATCCCGCCCATCCCCAAAAAAAAAACCCCATCCCGAAAAAACCCCGGGGCCGCATCCCACACAACGCCGGCGGTCACGGAATCCCGGGGAACCGCGCTCCCCCCGCTGGTTTCCATCCCGCTTTTCCCGGTTTTTTTTGGGGTTTTTTTGTTTTTTTTTTTTTTTTTCTTCTTTTCCCCCCTCCCCGCTCTCCAGGCGCTTCCCGAGGCCGCTCCAGGTGCGGCGGGAGCGCTGGGAAGCGCCGGCCCCGCGCCGCCTCCCCCGTGTCCGTCTGCGGCGGGAGCAGGAAGCCAAATCCGCCTCTGGAATTCTTCACTCGCTCCTCGTTGCCGGCTCCCGCGGGATGCCGGGGTCAGGCTCCCTCTCCCGCTTTCCCGGTTTTCCCTGGATGAGCTCGGGTTACAATGCCGGCTCTGTTCCCGCCCGGGCCCCCGGCGAGCCCTAATCCCGCTCCGCTGGCTCCCGGATTGATTTCGGGGATTTGGGATCGTTCCCAGCTTTTGCTGCGCCTCCCCGGCTGCTCCGGGCCTCCGCAGAGAGGTTTTGTCCCGGAGAAATGGGGAAAGCGGGAACGGAGCGGCCGGGACAGGGATGGGGAACCGGGAAATGGGATGTGGGGAAATGGGATGTGGGATGTAGAAAATGGGAAATGGGGAACTGGGAATTGGGATGTGGGGAAATGGGATGTGGGGAACTGGGAAATGGGATGTGGGATGTAGAAAATGGGATGTGGGGAACTGGGAAATGGGATGTGGGGAAATGGGATGTGGGGAAATGGGAATTGGGATGTGGGGAAATGGGATGTGGGGAACTGGGAATTGGGATGTGGGGAAATGGGATGTGGGGAAATGGGAAATGGGGAATTGGGATGTGGGGAACTGGGATGTGGGGAAATGGGAATTGGGATGTGGGATGTAGAAAATGGGATGTGGGGAACTGGGAATTGGGATGTGGGGAACTGGGAATTGGGATGTGGGGAACTGGGAAATGGGATGTGGGATGTAGAAAATGGGATGTGGGGAACTGGGAATTGGGATGTGGGGAAATGGGAAATGGGGAACTGGGAATTGGGATGTGGGGAAATGGGATGTGGGGAACTGGGAAATGGGATATGGGGACCTGGGAAAAAGGGATGGAGAAATGGGATATGGGGAAAGTGATACGGAGAACTGGGGAATGGGAGATGGGGAACTGGGAAGTGGGGAACTGGGAAATGGGAAAAGGGATATGGGGAACTGGGAAATGGGAAAATGGAGATAGATGGGGAACTGGGAAATGGGATGTAGGGATATGGGAAATGGGATGTGGGGAACTGGGAAATGGGAAAAGGGAGATAGATGGGAACTGGGATATGGGATGGGGAACTGGGAAATGGGATGTGGGGAAATGGGAAATGGGGTAGAGAGAAGGGAAATGGGATATGGGAAAAGGGAAAAGAGATGGGGAAATGGGAAAAGGGATATGGGGAACTGGGAAATGTGGAGATAGATGGGAACTGGGATATGGGATGGGGAACTGGGAAATGGGATGTAGGGATATGGGAAATGGGGAACTGGGAAATGGGATGGGGAACTGGGAAAAAGGGATGGAGAAATGGGATATGGGGAAAGTGATACAGAGAATTGGGGAATGGGAGATGGGAAATGGGAAGTGGGGAACTGGGAAAGGGGAAAAGGGATATGGGGAACTGGGAAATGGGAAAAGGGATATGGGGAACTGGGAAATGGGATGTGGGGAACTGGGAAATGGGATGTAGGGATATGGGAAATGGGGAACTGGGAAATGGGATGTGGGGAACTGGGAAATGGGAAAAGGGAGATAGATGGGAACTGGGATATGGGATGGGGAACTGGGAAATGGGATGTAGGGATATGGGAAATGGGAAACTGGGAAATGGGATATGGGAAATGGGAAAAAGGGATGGAGAAATGGGATATGGGGAAAGTGATACGGAGAACTGGGGAATGGGAGATGGGAAATGGGGAACTGGGAAATGGGAAATGGGATGTGGGGAACCGGGAAATGGGAAAAGGGAGATAGATGGGGAACTGGGAAATGGGATGTGGGGAACTGGGAAATGGGATGTAGGGATATGGGAAATGGGGAACTGGGAAATGGGATATGGGAAATGGGATGTGGGGAAATGGGAAATGGGAAAAGGGAGATAGATGGGGAACTGGGAAATGGGATGTGGGGAACTGGGAAATGGGATGTAGGGATATGGGAAATGGGGAACTGGGAAATGGGATATGGGAAATGGGATGTGGGGAACTGGGAAATGGGATGGGGAACTGGGAAATGGGATGTGGGGAAATGGGATGTGGGGAACTGGGAAATGGGATGGGGACCTGGGAAAAAGGGATGGAGAAATGGGATATGGGGAAAGTGATACGGAGAACTGGGGAATGGGAGATGGGGAACTGGGAAGTGGGGAACTGGGAAATGGGAAAATGGAGATAGATGGGGAACTGGGAAATGGGATGTGGGAACTGGGAAATGGGATGTGGGGAACTGGGAAATGGGATGTGGGAGATAGATGGGAACTGGGATATGGGATGGGGAACTGGGAAATGGGATATGGGGATATGGGAAATGGGGTAGAGAGAAGGGAAATGGGATATGGGAAAAGGGAAAAGAGATGGGGAAATGGGAAAAGGGATATGGGGAACTGGGAAATGTGGAGATAGATGGGAACTGGGATATGGGATGGGGAACTGGGAAATGGGATGTAGGGATATGGGAAATGGGGAACTGGGAAATGGGATGGGGAACTGGGAAAAAGGGATGGAGAAATGGGATATGGGGAAAGTGATACGGAGAACTGGGGAATGGGAGATGGGAAATGGGGAACTGGGAAATGGGAAATGGGATGTGGGGAACCGGGAAATGGGAAAAGGGAGATAGATGGGGAACTGGGAAATGGGATGTGGGGAACTGGGAAATGGGATGTAGGGATATGGGAAATGGGGAACTGGGAAATGGGATATGGGAAATGGGATGTGGGGAAATGGGAAATGGGATGGGGAACTGGGAAATGGGAAAAGGGATATGGGGAACTGGGAAATGGGAAAAGGGAGATAGATGGGGAACTGGGAAATGGGATGTAGGGATATGGGAAATGGGAAACTGGGATATGGGAAATGGGGAACTGGGAAATTGGATATGGGGAAATGGGAAATGGGGTAGAGAGAAGGGAAATGGGATATGGGAAAAGGGAAAAGAGATGGGGAAATGGGAAAAGGGATATGGGGAACTGGGAAATGGGAAAAGGGGGATAGATGGGGAACTGGGAAATGGGATGGGGAAAAAGGGCTGGGAATGTGTGTCCAGGAGCCTGAGATCCCATGGGACGAGCCAGGGATGGAGGGTTTGGAATGCTGGAGCCACCTGCTCCGCGTGCCTCAGTTTCCCTCCGGCACTGAGCTTTCCTGGGGTTTGGGGGGGGGGTCTCCTCCCAGGGAAGGATCCCAGAGCGAAGCATGGACACAGAGACTCCCGGAATTCCAGGATGGACGGATGGAAGGAGGGAGGGAAGGCTGGGCCTGGATATTCCCAGCTCCACGCACGGGATTTCCATGGACAGGGAGACTTCCCGTGATCCCAGAGAGCTCCAGCCTGGCCTGGGACACTTCCAGGGATTCCCTGGGAATTCCGGACTGGTTTGGGATGGAAGTGACCTCCGGGATGATCCCATTCCCATGGGGCAGCTCCCGTTATCCCGGGATTTCCCAGGGATGGAGCAGCCCTGGATTCTCTGGGAATTCCAGCCCAAAATCCCAATATTCCCTGGTTCCCATCCCTCCAGCCTGCATCCCAAACCCCTCTGGAGCTCTCCCACAAATCCCTGGGAAAGGCTCTGGAATTCTCCTGCAAGAGCAGCGAATCCCCAGCACTTTCATTCCCAGCTCCGGAGCCTCTGGAATTTCCCTCTCCTTCCCAGAACTGGGGCAAAACCAGGGAATTTTGGCAAGTTTGGGCTCCCAGGAATGGGGAGGATTCCCCTCAATCCCAAACCTTGGGAATCCCGGGATGAGAGGGATAAATCCGGGATAAGGAATCCTGGGATTTCCTGGGAATTCCCAGGTGGGAATTCCGTCTTGAAGGGGCAGACTCCGCCGCGGAATGCTGGGAATGGGGTGGGAATTGAGGGGATTTTAGGGATGATCCCAAAATCCCAAAGAACACCTGCTGCTGTTCCTGGGATGGAGCAACTCCAGCTTCTCTGGGAATTCTATCCCAAAATCCCAACATTCCATGGGAAGCCATTCCCTGTTTTCCATCCCTCCAGCCCAAAATCCCAACCCCTCTCCAGCTCTCCCAGAAAAACACCTGGAAAAAGCTCTGGAATTCTCCTGAAATTCCCGGCTCCCCCAGCACATTCCCAATTTTCCCCTCATCCCAGGAGGCTCCACGTGGAATTCCCGGCTCCCCCTGCACATTCCCAGTTTTCCCCTCATCCCGGGGAGGATTCCAGGTGGAATTCCCGGCTCCCCCAGCACATTCCCAGTTTTCCCCTCATCCCAGGTGCAATTCCCGGCTCCCCCAGCACATTCCCAATTTTCCCCTCATCCCGGGGGCGGTTCCAGGTGGAATTCCCGGCTCCCAGCCCCGGAACTCCTCCGGTTAATGAGGGGGAACCGCTCCGGCTCCCGGCGGCTCCGGCCGGGAATTGCAGCCCTGATTTACGAGGGGCTCCTGGAAAAGCGCTCCCAATCCCAGCTGCCGCAGCTTTTCCTGCACCTGGAAAAGCGGGAGAGACCCCCCCCGGCCTCGCGGGGGGCTCCCGAATCCCGGCGGGAAAAGCGGGAACGGGATAGAGCCCGGAGTGACTCGGGAATTCGCTTGGAATTCCACCTGACCCCGGCAATACTGGGTTTTTCTGGGAATTCTTGTTTTTCTTGGGAATACCCTTTGTTCCCAGGAGGTTGCTCTGCCTTGGGAATGGAATCCCGGTCCCTGGAGGGTCTTGGGGAGCTGATCCCACTTGGAAAATTCCAGGATTCCCACCCCAGGACAGTGACAACGCCTGGCTGGGAATCTGCATCACCTGCCATGGAAAAGCTTTGAATTCCACACCCCCCCCCCCGAAAAAAAAAAACACAAAAAAAACCTCAAAATTCCCAAAAAAACGACCTCGAATTCCTGAAAAAAAAACCACCTCAAAATTCCCTGATCAAAGACATCAAACTCCCGAAATAACACCTCAAAATTCCCTAAAAAAAGGACCCAAAAATTCCATTAAAAAGAGCTCAAAGCTCCCAAAAAGCCGCCTCAAAATCCCCCAGAAAAAGACTTCAAAATCCCCTACAAAACACCTCAGAATTCCCAAGAAAAAACACCTCGAAATTCCCTTAAAGAAGACTTCAAAAGTCCCGAAAAAACACCCAAAAATTCCCAAAATACACAACTCAAAATCCCCCACAGAATGCCTCAAAAATCCATTAAAAAACCCTCAAAATTCCCTAAAAAACCACCACAAATTCCCTAATAAAAGACCTCAAGATTCCCTAAAAAAAGCACCTCCAAATCCTCTAAAAACACACCTTAAAATTCCCTAAAACACACTTCAAAATTCCCTAAAATAACCCCCAAATTTCATTTAAAAAAAACCTCAAAATTCCCTTTAAAAAAACCCTCAAAACTCCCCCAAAAAAGCCTCAAAATCCCCTAAAAAACACCTCTAAATTCCCTAAAAAGACACCTCAAAATCCCCTTAAAAAACTCTTCAAAACCCCTAAAAACCACCTCAAAAATCCATTTTAAAAATCCCTCAAAATTCCCGAAAAAACACCACCAAATCCCCTAAAAACCACCTCAAAATTCCCTAAAAACACCTCAAAATCCCCTACAAAACACCCCAAACCCCCTAAAAAAAACCTCAAAACCCTAAAAAAACCTCAAAACCCCCTACAAAACACCCCAAAATTCCCTAAAATCCACCTCAAAATCCCCTAAAAAACTCCTCAAAATTCCCTAAAAAAACCCTCAAAATCCCCTAAAAAACACCCCAAAATTCCCTAAAAAAACACCTCAAAACCCCTAAAAAAAGCCCCAAAACCCCTAAAAAACACCCCAAAACCCCCTAAAAAACACCCCAAAACTCCCTACAAAACACCCCAAAATTCCCTAAAAACCACCTCAAAACCCTAAAAAAAAACCCTCAAAATCCCCTAAAAAACACCCCAAAATTCCCCAAAAAACACCTCAAAATTCCCCAAAAAACACCTCAAAATTCCCTAAAAAAACACCCCAAAACCCCCTAAAAAGCACCCCAAAACCCTAAAAAAACCTCAAAATTTCCTAAAAAAACACCCCATAACCCCTAAAAACCACCTCAAAATCCCCTACAAAACACCCCAAAATTCCCAAAAAAACCCACCTCAAAACCCCCTAAAAAAAACCCCCAAAACCCCTAAAAAACACCTCAAAACCCCCTAAAAAAAACCCCCAAAACCCCTAAAAAACACCCCAAAATTCCCTAAAAAAACACCCCAAAACCCCTAAAAACCACCTCAAAATCCCCTACAAAACACCCCAAAACCCCCTAAAAAAACACCTCAAAAACCCTAAAAAACACCCCAAAATCCCCTACAAAGCACCCCAAAATTCCCAAAAAAAACCACCTCAAAACCCCTAAAAAAACCCCTCAAAATCCCCTACAAAACACCCCAAAACCCCCTACAAAACACCCCAAAATTCCCTAAAATCCACCTCAAAATCCCCTAAAAAACTCCTCAAAATTCCCTAAAAAAACACCCCAAAACCCCCTAAAAAAAACCCTCAAAAATCCATTTAAAAAAAACACCCTGAAAATTCCCTAAAAAAAACCCTCAAATCTCCTGAAAAAAACCTCAAAATTCCCAAAAAAAACACCCCAAAACCCTAAAAAACACCCCAAAAAACACCCCAAAATTCCCTAAAAAAACCCTCAAAACCCCTAAAAAACACCTCAAAATTCCCTAAAAAAAAACCAAAAAAAAACCCAAAAAAAAACCCCAAAAACCCCTCAAAACCTCAAAATTCCCAAATAAAATCCGGGACGTCCCCCCCGGGTTTGGCGCAAGCCCGGCTCCATCTTTGGGAATTTTATCCCGGGATGAACGCGGATTATTTTTTTTTTTTTTTTTTTTTTTTTGTTGTTTTTTCTCCCCAAATCTTTCCGTGCCGCTTTTCCTGCCCATGGAAAAAAAAAAAAGTTTCCCTTTCCCAATCCAAGATTCCTGGCGTGCTGGATCCGGCAGCACCAATCCCGACCCGGCCTCAGTTTTGGCAAATCCTTCCCCTCTCGCTCCGACTTTTCCATTCCCGACACTTCGGGAGCCGTTCCCGGTCTTGGGGGGGGGGGGCTGGCAGGAAGAGCCCCCTCCCCCTTTTTTTTTCCTTGGAATTCTGCCCTTCCCGCTGGGAGGAACCTGCTGCTGCCCTGGGAGGATGCCCAGGATCCCGAGGGGGGCTCCAAAGTGGGAATTCCTGGGATGGGGCAACCGTGGGTTGTCTGGGAATTCCGTCCCGGGCAGGAATTCCAGCCCAAAATCCCGGTTTTCCATGGGAAGCCATTCCCTGGTTCCCGTCCCTCCAGTCTGAATCCCAAACCCCTCTGCAGCTCTCCCACAAAAACCCTGGAAAAGGCTCTGGAATTTCCCTCTCCTTCCCAGAACTGGGGCAAAACCAGGGAATTTTGGGAATTTTGGGCTCCCAGGAATGGGGAGGGCTCTCCTCAGTCCCAAACCTTGGGAATCCTGGCATGAGAGGGAAAAATCCGGGATAAGGAATCCTGGGATTTCCTGGGAAATTCTGGGATAAGGCAGGGTGGGAATGTGGGAGTGTGGCTGGAGTGGGAATTTTATGGGAATTCCCTCCTGGAAGAACCGATCCAACCTGGGAATGGGGTGGGAATGGAGGGGATTTCAGGGATGATCCCATTCCCAAGGGACACCTCCTGCTATGCCAGGGATCCTGGGGCAGCCCCGGGTTCTCTGGGAATTCCATCCCAAAATCCCAACATTCCATGGGAAGCCATTCCCTGGTTCCCATCCCTCCAGTCTGAATCCCAAACCCCTCTGTAGCTCTCCCACAAAAACCCTGGAAAAGGCTCTGGAATTTCCCTCTCCTTCCCAGAACTGGGGCAAAACCAGGGAATTTTGGGAATTTTGGGCTCCCAGGAATGGGGAGGGTTCTCCTCAGTCCCAAACCTTGGGAATCCCGGCATGAGAGGGAAAAATCCGGGATAAGGAATCCTGGGATTTCCTGGGAAAGTCTGGGATAAGGCGGGTGGGAATGTGGGAATGTGGCTGGAGTGGGAATTTTATGGGAATTCCCTCCTGGAAGAAGCGATCCAACCTGGGAATGGGGCGGGAATGGAGGGGATTTCAGGGATGATCCCATTCCCAAGGGACACCTCCTGCTATGCCAGGGATCCTGGGGCAGCCCCGGGTTCTCTGGGAATTCCATCCCAAAATCCCAACATTCCATGGGAAGCCATTCCCTGGTTCCCATCCCTCCAGTCTGAATCCCAAAACCCTCTGCAGCTCTCCCACAAAAACCCTGGAAAAGGCTCTGGAATTTCCCTCTCCTTCCCAGAACTGGGGCAAAACCAGGGAATTTTGGGAATTTTGGGCTCCCAGGAATGGGGAGGGCTCTCCTCAGTCCCAAACCTTGGGAATCCCGGCATGAGAGGGAAAAATCCGGGATAAGGAATCCTGGGATTTCCTGGGAAATTCTGGGATAAGGCAGGGTGGGAATGTGGGAGTGTGGCTGGAGTGGGAATTTTATGGGAATTCCCTCCTGGAAGAACCGATCCAACCTGGGAATGGGGCGGGAATGGAGGGGATTTCAGGGATGATCCCATTCCCAAGGGACACCTCCTGCTATGCCAGCGATCCTGGGGCAGCCCCGGGTTCTCCGGGAATTCCATCCCAAAATCCCAACATTCCATGGGAAGCCATTCCCTGGTTCCCATCCCTCCAGTCTGAATCCCAAAACCCTCTGCAGCTCTCCCAGAAAAACCCTGGAAAAGGCTCTGGGATCTCCTGGAATTCCCTGCTCCCCCCTGCACATTCCCAGCTCCATTCCCGAGGAATTTTCCGGGACAGGTCCCAGCCTGGCCCTGCCCCAGCTCTGGACACGGATCCAAAGGATCCGAGGGATCCGAGGGATCCCAGGGCTCCGTGGCCCACCCGGATTTGGGACTTGGGGGCCCCCCGCAGCCGCCGCCGCTTCCGGAGGAGCCGCCGGAATTCCAGACCCCCCTTCCCGAGGCCCTCGGGAAGAGCCTCCCACAAAAAGCAGCGCTCCCGTTCGGAGCAGGCCCCGCTCGTTAAAGTTATGGATGGAAAAGGGGAAAAAAAAAAAAAAAACACCAAAAAAAAAAACTGGGAAAAGCTCCGGCGGGAGCTGGGGGAGGGGACGGCAGAGCGGGATGAACAATGGGATGGATAACTGGGATATAACCGCTGGGATAACCGGGATAACCGGGATGGGGGAACGGGACCGGGACACGCGGGGCCGGCTCCCCCCGTCCCAGGCTGCCCCAATTCCCCCCCGGCCCCGGGGCTTTTCCCAGCTGGTTCCAATCCCGGGATCGGACAGCTGGGATGGGGATCAAAGGAGCCATTCCCGGCGGGATCGGGGCACGGAGCGGCCCCCGCGTCCCGGTGGGGCCGCACCTGCGTCCCTCATCCCACAGCCACGGGTCCACGGATCCCTCACCTCTGGATCCATCCCTCATCCCAGAGCCACGGATCCCTCACCTCTGGATCCATCCCTCATCCCACAGCCACGGGTCCACGGATCCGTCCCTCACCTCTGGATCCATCCCTCATCCCAGAGGCACGGATCCACAGATCCATCCCTCATCCCTGGATCCATCCCTCACCTCTGGATCCATCCCTCACCCCACAGCCACGGATCCGTCCCTCACCTCTGGATCCATCCCTCACCCCACAGCCACGGATCCGTCCCTCACCTCTGGATCCATCCCTCACCCCACAGCCACGGGTCCATGGATCCATCCCTCACCTCTGGATCCATCCCTCACCCCACAGCCACGGATCCACGGATCCATCCCTCACCTCTGGATCCATCCCTCACCCCACAGCCACGGATCCGTCCCTCACCTCTGGATCCATCCCTCACCCCACAGCCACGGATCCGTCCCTCACCTCTGGATCCATCCCTCACCCCACAGCCACGGGTCCATGGATCCATCCCTCACCTCTGGATCCATCCCTCACCCCACAGCCATGGATCCATCCCTCACCTCACAGCCATGAATCCATGGATCCCTCCCTCATCCCACAGCCACGGATCCACGGATCCGTCCCTCACCTCTGGATCCATCCCTCAACCCAGAGGCACGGCTCCATGGATCCATTCCTCACCTCTGGATCCATCCCTCACCTCTGGATCCATCCCTCACCTCTGGATCCATCCCTCATCCCACAGCCACGGATCCATCCCTCACCTCACAGCCATGAATCCATGGATCCATCCCTCACCCCAGAGCCACAGATCCACGGATCCATCCCTCATCCCTCACCCCACAGCCATGGATCCATCCCTCATTCCTCATCCATGGATCCCCACATACCACAGCCACGGATCCACGGATCCGTCCCTCACCTCTGGATCCATCCCTCATCCCAGAGCCACGGGTCCATCCCTCACCCCTGGATCCATCCCTCACCTCTGGATCCATCCCTCACCCCACAGCCACGGATCCACGGATCCCTCACCTCACAGCCATGAATCCATGGATCCATCTCTCATCCCAGAGGCACGGATCCATCCCTCACCTCTGGATCCATCCCTCGTCCCAGAGGCACGGATCCACGGATCAGTCCCTCACCTCTGGATCCATCCCTCATCCCACAGCCACAGATCCATCTCTCAGCCCAGAGCCACGGGTCCACGGATCCCTCCCTCACCCCTGGATCCATCCCTCACCTCTGGATCCATCCCTCACCCCACAGCCACGGGTCCATGGATCCATCCCTCACCTCTGGATCCATCCCTCACCCCACAGCCACGGATCCACGGATCCCTCACCCCTGGATCCGTCCCTCACCTCTGGATCCATCCCTCACCCCAGAGCCACAGGTCCATCCCTCACCTCACAGCCATGAATCCATGGATCCATCTCTCATCCCAGAGGCACGGATCCATCCCTCACCTCTGGATCCATCCCTCGTCCCAGAGGCACGGATCCACGGATCCATCCCTCACCTCTGGATCCATCCCTCGTCCCAGAGGCACGGATCCACGGATCCGTCCCTCACCTCTGGATCCATCCCTCATCCCACAGCCACGGATCCACGGATCCCTCACCTCTGGATCCATCCCTCATCCCAGAGGCACGGATCCACGGATCCGTCCCTCACCTCTGGATCCATCCCTCATCCCAGAGCCACAGATCCACGGATCCATCCCTCACCTCTGGATCCATCCCTCACCCCACAGCCACGGATCCATCCCTCACCTCACAGCCATGAATCCATGGATCCATCCCTCATCCCAGAGGCACGGATCCACGGATCCATCCCTCACCTCTGGAACCATCCCTCACCTCTGGATCCATCCCTCACCCCACAGCCACGGGTCCATCCCTCACCTCACAGCCATGAATCCATGGATACATCCCTCATCCCAGAGCCACAGATCCACGGATCCATCCCTCACCTCTGGATCCATCCCTCATCCCACAGCCACAGATCCATCTCTCAGCCCAGAGCCACGGGTCCACGGATCCCTCCCTCACCTCTGGATCCATCCCTCACCTCTGGATCCATCCCTCACCCCACAGCCACGGATCCACGGATCCCTCACCTCTGGATCCATCCCTCATCCCAGAGGCACGGGTCCATCCCTCAGCTCACAGCCATGAATCCATGGATCCATCTCTCATCCCAGAGGCACGGATCCATGGATCCCTCACCTCTGGATCCATCCCTCACCCCACAGCCACGGATCCACGGATCCCTCACCTCTGGATCCATCCCTCACCCCACAGCCACGGATCCACGGATCCATCCCTCACCTCTGGATCCATCCCTCATCCCACAGCCACAGATCCATCTCTCAGCCCAGAGCCACGGGTCCATGGATCCATCCCTCACCTCTGGATCCATCCCTCACCCCACAGCCACGGATCCATCCCTCACCTCACAGCCATGAATCCATGGATCCATCCCTCACCCCAGAGGCACGGATCCACGGATCCGTCCCTCACCTCTGGATCCATCCCTCACCCCACAGCCACGGATCCACGGATCCGTCCCTCACCTCTGGATCCATCCCTCACCCCACAGCCACAGATCCACGGATCCATCCCTCACCTCTGGATCCATCCCTCACCCCACAGCCACGGGTCCATCCCTCACCTCACAGCCATGAATCCATGGATCCATCCCTCATCCCAGAGCCACGGATCCATGGATCCCTCATCTCTGGATCCATCCCTCATCCCACAGCCACAGATCCATCTCTCAGCCCAGAGCCACGGGTCCACGGATCCCTCCCTCACCCCTGGATCCAACCCTCACCTCTGGATCCATCCCTCACCCCACAGCCACGGATCCATGGATCCATCCCTCACCTCTGGATCCATCCCTCACCCCACAGCCACGGATCCACGGATCCCTCACCCCTGGATCCGTCCCTCACCTCTGGATCCATCCCTCACCCCAGAGCCACAGGTCCATCCCTCACCTCACAGCCATGAATCCATGGATCCATCTCTCATCCCAGAGGCACGGATCCATCCCTCACCTCTGGATCCATCCCTCGTCCCAGAGGCACGGATCCACGGATCCATCCCTCACCTCTGGATCCATCCCTCGTCCCAGAGGCACGGATCCACGGATCCGTCCCTCACCTCTGGATCCATCCCTCATCCCACAGCCACGGATCCACGGATCCCTCACCTCTGGATCCATCCCTCATCCCAGAGGCACGGATCCACGGATCCGTCCCTCACCTCTGGATCCATCCCTCATCCCAGAGCCACAGATCCACGGATCCATCCCTCACCTCTGGATCCATCCCTCACCCCACAGCCACGGATCCATCCCTCACCTCACAGCCATGAATCCATGGATCCATCCCTCATCCCAGAGGCACGGATCCACGGATCCATCCCTCACCTCTGGAACCATCCCTCACCTCTGGATCCATCCCTCACCCCACAGCCACGGGTCCATCCCTCACCTCACAGCCATGAATCCATGGATACATCCCTCATCCCAGAGCCACAGATCCACGGATCCATCCCTCACCTCTGGATCCATCCCTCATCCCACAGCCACAGATCCATCTCTCAGCCCAGAGCCACGGGTCCACGGATCCCTCCCTCACCTCTGGATCCATCCCTCACCTCTGGATCCATCCCTCACCCCACAGCCACGGATCCACGGATCCCTCACCTCTGGATCCATCCCTCATCCCAGAGGCACGGGTCCATCCCTCAGCTCACAGCCATGAATCCATGGATCCATCTCTCATCCCAGAGGCACGGATCCATGGATCCCTCACCTCTGGATCCATCCCTCACCCCACAGCCACGGATCCACGGATCCCTCACCTCTGGATCCATCCCTCACCCCACAGCCACGGATCCACGGATCCATCCCTCACCTCTGGATCCATCCCTCATCCCACAGCCACAGATCCATCTCTCAGCCCAGAGCCACGGGTCCATGGATCCATCCCTCACCTCTGGATCCATCCCTCACCCCACAGCCACGGATCCATCCCTCACCTCACAGCCATGAATCCATGGATCCATCCCTCACCCCAGAGGCACGGATCCACGGATCCGTCCCTCACCTCTGGATCCATCCCTCACCCCACAGCCACGGATCCACGGATCCGTCCCTCACCTCTGGATCCATCCCTCACCCCACAGCCACAGATCCACGGATCCATCCCTCACCTCTGGATCCATCCCTCACCCCACAGCCACGGGTCCATCCCTCACCTCACAGCCATGAATCCATGGATCCATCCCTCATCCCAGAGCCACGGATCCATGGATCCCTCATCTCTGGATCCATCCCTCATCCCACAGCCACAGATCCATCTCTCAGCCCAGAGCCACGGGTCCACGGATCCCTCCCTCACCCCTGGATCCAACCCTCACCTCTGGATCCATCCCTCACCCCACAGCCACGGATCCATGGATCCATCCCTCATCCCTCATCCATGGATCCAACCCTCACCTCTGGATCCATCCCTCACCACTCACCCCACAGCCACGGATCCATGGATCCATCCCTCATCCCTCATCCATGGATCCAGGGATCCATCCCTCACCTCTGGATCCATCCCTCATCACTCACCCCAGAGGCACGGATCCATGGATCCGTCCCTCACCCCTGGATCCATCCCTCACCCCAGAGCCACGGATCCATCCCTAATCCCTAATCCATGGATCCACCCCCCTTCTCCTGCTCCCCATCGGGAAGGATTTTCCAGAGCCGCCCGAGTTTCCCTGCCAGCATTCCAAGGGTTTAGGAAAACAGGGCCCTGGTGCCCCCCAGGAGCCAATCCAGGGGAGATTTCCGGGATCTGGCGGATCCTGGGATCACGGAGTGCCCTGGCTGGGAAGAGAAGTGCCGTCGGGAACAGCTTTTCCAAGGAAAAGAGCCGAGGGAAGCTGAGCTCCAGCCAGGGCGGAGCCGGGAGCAGCTGGGATGGGATTGGGATGGGATAATGGGATTAGGATTGGGGATGGGACTGGGATAACGGGGTGGCATGGGATTGGGATAATGGGATGAGATGGGACGGGATCCATGGGGTGGGATGGGATCCTTGGGATGGGATCCATAGGATGGGATCCATAGAATGGAATGGGATCCATGGGAAGAGATCCATAGGATAGGATCCATAGGATGGGATGGGGAAGAGACCCATGGGATGGGATCCACAGCATGGGATGGGATCCATGGGATGGATCCATAGGATGGGATCCATGGGATGGGATGGGATCCATGGGATGGGATCCATAGGATGGGATCCATAGGATGGGATGGGATCCATGGGATGGGATGGGATCCATGGGATGGGATCCATAGGATAGGATGGGATCCATGGGATGGGATCCATAGGATGGAATGGGATCCATGGGAAGAGACCCATAGGATGGGATCCATAGCATGTGATGGGATCCATGAGATGGGATCCATGGAATGGATCCATAGGATGGGATCCATAGGATGGGATGGGATCCATGGAATGGATCCATAGGATGGGATGGGATCCATGGGATGGGATCCATAGGATGGGATCCATAGGATGGGATGGGATCCATGGAATGGATCCATGGGATGGGATGGGATCCCTAGGATGGGATCCATAGGATGGGATGGGATCCTGGGATAATGGGATGAGGACTGGGGATGGGATGGGATCCATAGGATGGGATGGGATCCATGGGATGGGATCCATGGGATGGGATCCATAGGATGGGATGGGATCCATAGGATGGGATGGGATCCATGGGATGGGATCCATAGGATGGGATGGGATCCATGGAATGGATCCATGGGATGGGATCCATAGGATGGGATGGGATCCATGGAATGGATCCATAGGATGGGATGGGATCCACGGGATGGGATCCATAGGATGGAATGGGATCCATGGGATGGATCCATAGGATGGGATCCATAGGATGGGATGGGATCCATAGGATGGGATGGGATCCTTGGGATGGGATCCATAGGATGGAATGGGATCCATGGGAAGAGATCCATAGGATAGGATCCATAGGATGGGATGGGAAGAGACCCATGGGATGGGATCCACAGCATGGGATGGGATCCATGGGATGGATCCATAGGATGGGATCCATGGGATGGGATGGGATCCATGGGATGGATCCATAGGATGGGATCCATGGGATGGGATCCATAGGATGGGATCCATAGGATGGGATGGGATCCATGGGATGGGATGGGATCCATGGGATGGGATCCATAGGATAGGATGGGATCCTTGGGATGGGATCCATAGGATGGAATGGGATCCATGGGAAGAGACCCATAGGATGGGATCCATAGGATGTGATGGGATCCATGGGATGGGATCCGTGGAATGGATCCATAGGATGGGATGGGATGCTTGGAATGGGATGGGATCCATGGGATGGGATCCATAGGATGGGATGGGATCCATGGGATGGATCCATAGGATGGGATGGGATCCATACGATGGATCCATAGGATGGGATGGGATGCTTGGAATGGGATGGGATCCATACGATGGATCCATAGGATGGGATGGGATCCATAGGGATGCAGGGAGGGAAGCAGGGCCGGGAGCGGGGCCGTGGCCTCTGGCATCCTCCGGAGCGGCAGCAGGAGCCGGGAAAAGCCGTTCCAGGGATTTGGCTCTGGAGCAAAGCCACGGCCACGCTCCGGGAGCTGGACACGCTCCAGGGATCTGGAAATATTCCAGGGATCCGACCCTTGGCTCCGGACACGCTCCAGGGATCTGGACACGCTCCAGGGATCTGGAGACGTTCCAGGGATCTGGAGACGTTCCAGGGATCCGGACCTTGGCTCCGGACACGCTCCAGGGATCTGGAAATGTTCCAGGGATCTGGACACGCTCCAGGGATCTGGAGATGTTCCAGGGATCCGGACCTTGGCTCCGGACACGCTCCAAGGATCCGGCCCTTTATTCCCAAACACTCCAGGGACCTGGACACGCTCCAGAGGTCCGGCCCTTTGCTCCCAACACGCTCCAAAGATCCAAACTTCAGCTCCCAATACGTTCCAAGATCTGGCCCTTCGCTCCCAAACACTTCCCAGGGATTTGGATCACTCCAGGGATCCAGCCCTGAATTCCCAAAAACTCCAGAATTCCAGCCCTGTGTTCCCAAACACTCCAGGGATCCCAGCCCTGTGTTCCCAAACACTCCAGAATTCCAGCCCTCTATTCCCAAACACTCCAGAATTCCAGCCCTTTGTTCCCAAACACTCCAGAATTCCAACCCTGTGTTCCCAAACACTCCAGAATCCCAGCCCTGTATTCCCAAAAACTCCAGAATTCCAGCCCTGTATTCCCAAACACTCCAGAATTCCAGCCCTTTGTTCCCAAACACTCCAGAATTCCAGCCCTGTATTCCCAAAAACTCCAGAATTCCAGCCCTGTGTTCCCAAACACTCTAGGGATCCAGCCCTGTATTCCCAAACACTCCAGAATTCCAGCCCTGTATTCCCAAACACTCCAGAATTCTAGCCCTCTATTCCCAAACACTCCAGAATTCCAACCCTGTATTCCCAAACACTCCAGAATCCCAGCCCTCTATTCCCAAACACTCCAGAATTCCAGCCCTCTATTCCCAAACACTCCAGAATTCCAGCCCTTTGTTCCCAAACACTCCAGGGATCCAGCCCTGTATTCCCAAAAACTCCAGAATTCCAAACCTCTATTCCCAAACACTCCAGAATCCCAGCCCTGTGTTCCCAAACACTCCAGAATTCCAGCCCTCTATTCCCAAACACTCCAGAATTCCAGCCCTGTGTTCCCAAACACTCCAGAATTCCAGCCCTCTATTCCCAAACACTCCAGAATTCCAGCCCTGTGTTCCCAAACACTCCAGAATTCCAGCCCTTTGTTCCCAAACACTCCAGGGATCCAGCCCTGTGTTCCCAAACACTCCAGGGATCCCAGCCCTCTATTCCCAAACACTCCACAATTCCAGCCCTGTGTTCCCAAACACTCCAGAATTCCAAACCTCTATTCCCAAACACTCCAGAATTCCAGCCCTGTGTTCCCAAACACTCCAGGGATCCAGCCCTGTGTTCCCAAACATGGAATGCTGTCCATGGGATCCTGGCCATGAGATCCTGCCCATGGGATCCTGGCCTTGGAATCCTGTCGACGGATCCTGGCCTTGGAATTCTGACCTTGGGATCCTGGAGAGGGATCCTGGCCTTGGAATTCTGACCTTGGGATCCTGGCCTTGGAATTCTGACCTTGGGATCCTGGCCTTGGAATCCTGTCGACGGATCCTGGCCTTGGAATTCTGACCTTGGGATCCTGGAGAGGGATCCTGGCCTTGGAATTCTGACCTTGGGATCCTGGCCTTGGAATCCTGGCCTTGGAATTCTGACCTTGGGATCCTGGAGAGGGATCCTGGCCTTGCAATTCTGACCTTGGGATCCTGGCCTTGGAATCCTGTCCTTGGGATCCTGGCCTTGGAATCCTGGCCTTGGGATCCTGGCCTTGGAATTCTGGCCTTGGAATACTGTCCATGGGATTCTGTCCATGGAATCCTGGCCTTGGGATCCTGGCCTTGGGATCCTGTCCATGGGATCCTGGCCTTGGAATTCTGACCTTGGGATCCTGGCGAGGGATCCTGGCCTTGGGATCCTGTCCATGGGATTCTGTCCATGGGATCCTGGACTTGGAATCCTGGAGAGGGATCCTGACCTTGGAATTCTGACCTTGGGATCCTGGCCTTGGGATCCTGGACTTGGAATCCTGGCGAGGGATCGTGGCCTTGGAATTCTGACCTTGGGATCCTGGCCTTGGGATCCTGGCCTTGGAATTCTGACCTTGGGATCCTGGCCTTGGGATCCTGGCCTTGGAATTCTGACCTTGGGATCCTGACCTTGGGATCCTGGCCTTGGAATTCTGACCTTGGGATCCTGACCTTGGGATCCTGGCCTTGGAATTCTGACCTTGGGATCCTGGAGAGGGATCCTGGCCTTGGAATTCTGACCTTGGGATCCTGGCCTTGGAATTCTGACCTTGGGATCCTGGCCTTGGGATCCTGTCCATGGGATCCTGGCCTTGGGATCCTGGCCTTGGAATCCTGGCCTTGGGATCCTGGCCTTGGAATACTGTCCATGGGATCCTGTCCATGGGATTCTGTCCATGGGATCCTGGACTTGGAATCCTGACCTTGGGATCCTGGCCTTGGAATCCTGGCCTTGGGATCCTGGCCTTGGAATCCTGGCCTTGGGATCCTGGCCTTGGGATCCTGGCCTTGGAATTCTGACCTTGGGATCCTGGCCTTGGGATCCTGGCCTTGGAATCCTGGCCTTGGGATCCTGTCCATGGGATCCTGGCCTTGGAATTCTGACCTTGGGATCCTGGAGAGGGATCCTGGCCTTTGAATCCTGGCCTTGGAATTCTGACCTAGGAATCCTGAACTTGGGATCCTGTCCTTGGAATCCTGGCCTTGGGATCCTGGCCTTGGAATTCTGACCTTGGGATCCTGGAGAGGGATCCTGGCCTTGGGATCCTGGAGTGCTTTGGCCAGGAAGGGATTTTTGGGATCTTCCCATTCCAACCATTCCACGGGCAGGGAACTTCCCGATTGCCCGGGATGGTCCCGGGCCAGTGCCAGGGCTGGACGCCGGCCCCGGGAATGCCGGGAATTGTTTGGGAATTGTTTGGGAATTGTTTGGGAATTGCCGGGGCGGCCGCGCCCTGCCGGCAGCTCCGAGCCCTCGCTATCTCCCGGCCTTTGCCAGGGATTGTTTTGTTCCAGAGTTTTTCCAGGAATCCCAGCTCAGGCCGGAGCTGTTTTTTTGGGACGAGCTGTGCTCCTGGATGAGGAGAGAGGAATCCGAACTGTCCTGAAATCCGGGAGGCCTGGGAGGGACAGGGAGCGGGGTCGGACTCGGAGATTCCCAGAGATTCCCTGGGAAGAGGCAGAGCACCGGGATATGGAAAAGGAGGGCGGAATTCCCACAGGGAATTCCCACAGGGAAGCCTCTTCCCGGGGGAGAATCCGCGGTTCCAGCTCCGGCTCCTTCCCAGGATGATCCTTGCCCTGCTCCTGCCTTTTCCCCAGGAATTCCCAAAATTTCCTGGCTGGACTTGAACCCCTGGGAATTCCTGCTGGAGCTGGAATTCCCAGGGATTATCCCACCGGGAATGGGATGAATCCCGCAGCTCCTCCCCTTCTCCAAATCCCACCAGGCCACACTTCCAGCTCCGGTTTTCTGGGATAAATCCATCCCAAGGGAATGGGATCAGCCAGGATCTGGATTTGGGATTATCTGGGTTTTTTTGTTTTTTTTTTCCTGTAGATTTGATCCCATTTTGCCAAAGTTTTGGGAACGGTTTGGGAACGGCTCGGCAGCTCCTTCTGTTTTCCCTACGAAAACCTTCCGGGAGCACAACTCCATGGATGGAATCCTGGAATTCCAGAGGCTGGAAAAGCCCCGGGAGCCGCCCAATCCCAAGCCCTGGCCACGTTCCCAAGTGCCACATCCACAGGGAGCGCAATCCCCAGGGACGAGGGTTCTGTGCCAGGCAGGGAATCATTCCCAAAATCCAACCTCGGGATAACGAATTCCACGCCCAGCTCGCCCGGCCTCCTCCGCATCCCAGAAAAATCGGGAAAACCGGGGAAACGAGGGCGGCGGGGCAGTTTTCCAGTGGAATTTGGGGGCTGTTTTCCACTGGAATTTCCGGGCAGCTCCCGCTGGTCTCGGATCCACCCCCATGACGAGAGCTCCGAGGAATCCGAGCGGGCACCGGCGCCTCCGGAGCTCCCTCGGGATCCGAGCCTGGCACCGGAATGTCCCCGGGCACGAGTTCTCCACATGGATTCCAGTCAAGGCAGCGCTCAAAAATTCCATCAAAATCCATTAAAAAAAATCCATAAAAATCCACCCAAACGGAGGAACCCCCCCCCCCTCCCCGTTCCCGAGCTCTAAATCCGGACTCGGCCGTCGCCACAGCAAAACCAGGAATCTTCCCAAAATATCTGCGGGATCATCCGAGCCAAAGGCAGTCCTGGGTGGGATCCACATCCCAAACTTTCCCCTCTGGATGCTCCCTGCTGGGCAGCAGGAGCAGCAGGCGGAAATTCGGGATGGGGGAGTGGAAAAGAGATTTCCCAAAGTTTTCTGGCAGTGAATATTCCCGGGAATCGGGGCAGCAAATCCCGGAGTTTGTGGGGAATCGTCTCCGGGCTGGGGAATGATCCCGAGGCCCGGAACCGGCTCCGGCTGCCTCCGCACATTCCCAGAATCCGGAGCCTGATGAGGTGGGAGCTTGGAAAAGCAGCCAGGGATTCCGGCCGGGAGCGGCTCCAGGGCCCCCCGGTTTGGGATGGGAACGGGGGTGAAAATCCCGGGAATGTGGAGTTTGGGATGGGGTGGGAATGGGGGTGAAAATCCCGGGAATGTGGAGTTTGGGATGGGGTGGGAATGGGGGTGAAAATCCCGGGAATGTGGAGTTTGGGATGGGGAGAAAATCCTGGGAATGGGGAGTTTGGGATGGGGTGAAAATCCCGGGAATGTGGAGTTTGGGATGGGGTGGGAATGGGGGTGAAAATCCCGGGAATGTGGAGTTTGGGATGGGGTGGGAATGGGGGTGAAAATCCCAGGAATGTGGAGTTTGGGATGGGGTGGGAATGGGGGTGAAAATCCCGGGAATGTGGAGTTTGGGATGGGGTGGGAATGGGGGTGAAAATCCCAGGAATGTGGAGTTTGGGATGGGGAGAAAATCCTGGGAATGGGGCTGACAATCCTGGGAATGTGGAGTTTGGGATTGGGTGAAAATCCTGGGAATGTGGAGTTTTGGATGGGATGGGAATGGGGTGAAAATCCTGGGAATTGTGGCTGACAATCCAAGGAATGCAGAGTTTGGGATGGGAATGGGAAATGGGAATGGGAATGGGGAATGGGAACGGGGATGGGGATGGGGATGGGAATGGGGAATGGGGATGGGGAATGGGGAATGGGGAATGGGAATGTGGGAATGGGAATGGGGAATGGGAATGGGGATGGGAATATGGGAATGGGGAATGGGAATGGGGACGGGAATGGGGAATGGGATAATGGGAATGGGAATGGGGAATGGGAATGGGAATGGGAATGGGAATGGGGAATGGGAATGGGGATGGGAATGGGAATGTGGGAACGGGAATGGGGAATGGGAATGGGGAATGGGAATGGGGAATGGGAATGGGAATGGGAATGGGGAATGGGGAATGGGAACAGGAATGGGAACGGGAATGGGAATGGGGAATGGGAACAGGAATGGGAATGGGAATGGGGAATGGGAATGGGGAATGGGAATGGGGATGGGGATGGGAATGGGAATGGGAATGGGGAATGGGAATGGGAATGGGAATGGAGAATGGGAATGGGAATGTGGGAATATGGGAATGGGAATGGGGAATGGGAATGGGAACAGGAATGGGAATGGGAATATGGGAATAGGATTGGGAATGTGGGAATGGGAATGGGGAATGGGAATGGGGAATGGGAATGGGAATATGGGAATGGGAATGGGAATGGGGATGGGGAATGGGGATGGGAATGGGGAATGGGAATGGGAATGGGAATATGGGAATGGGAATGGGGATATGGGAATGGGAATGGGGATGGGAATGTGGGAATGGAGAATGGGAATGGGAATGGGAATGGGAACAGGGATGGGGAATGGGAATGGGAATGGGAATGGGAATATGGGAATGGGGAATGGGAATGGGGATGGGAATGGGGAATGGGAATGTGGGAATGGGGAATGGGAATGGGAATGTGGGAATGGGAATGTGGGAATGGGAATGGGAATGTGGGAATGGGGAATGGGAATGGGAATGGGGAATGTGAGGGAATGGGAATGGGAATGGGGAATGGGAATGGGAATATGGGAATGGGGATGGGAATGGGGAATGGGAATGGGAATGGGGAATGTGAGGGAATGGGAATGGGAACAGGAATGGGAATGGGGAATGGGGAATGGGAAATGGAAATGGGAATGTGGGAATGGGAATGGGGATGGGAATGGGGAATGGGAATGGGAATGGGAATGGGAATGGGGAATGGAAATGGGAATGTGCGAATGGGAATGGGAATGGGAATGGGGAATGGGAATAGGAATGGGGAATGGTGAATGGGGATGGGGAATGGGAATGGGGAATGGGGAATGGGAATGGGAATGTGGGAATGGAGAATGGGAATGGGAATGGGGAATGGGAATGGGAATGGGGAATGGGAATGGGAATGGGAATGGGAATGGGGAATGGGGAATGGGGAATGGGAATGGGAACAGGAATGGGGAATGGGAATGGGGAATTAATGTGGGAATGAATTGGGGAATGGCAATCCTGACCCTCTGAACTCCCTGTTCCCGAATTTCAGACGCAGAATTTGGGATAAATCTCCCCCCCCCGCACGGGGAATTTTTGGGAAGAAATTCCAAACCCGGCCGGCAGCACGGAGCGGAAACATTTCCAGGAGGGAGAGAAAAAAGCAGGAATGGGGAAAAAAAACGGGAATACAAAAAAGCCGGATGATGGAAAAGCTGGAATATTTTACAAAGTAAGAAAAGAGAAAAGCAGGAATATTAAAAAAAAAATTGGGACATGAAAAAAGCAGGAATAAAAAAAAATCTGGAATATTTTAAAAATCTGGAGTGTTAAAAAAATCAGGAATATTAAAAAAATCAGGAAGAAAAAACACCCGAGGAATTGGGAAAAAAAAAAAATAAATCAGGAATGCAACAAAAAAGCGGGAATTAAAAAAGGTGGAATAAAAAAAAAGCAGGAATGTTAAAAAAAAAACAGGAATAAAGAAACTGAAATTAGAAAAAAAAAAAGCTGGAATATAAAAAAAAATCAGGAATAAAGAAATGCTGGAATATAAAAAAAAAACAGGAAAACTTTAAAAAAAGCAGGAATTTAACACAGAAGAAAGGATTATAAAGAAAGCAGGAATACAAAAAAAAGGTGGAATATTTAAAAAAGCAGGAATACAATAAAAAAAAAAGGTGGGATATTAAAAAAAATAAAAAAGCAGGATTATAAAAAAAGCAGGAATACAAAAAAAATAAAGGTGGAATATTATAAAAAGCAGGATTATAAAAAAAAAAGGTGGAATATTTAAAAAAGCAGGAATATAAAAAAAGCAGGAATAAAAAAAAAAAGGTGGAATATTAAAATAAAAAAAGCAAGAATATAAAAATAAAGGTGGAATATTAAAATAAAAAAAGCAGGAATATAAAAAAAGCAGGAATACAAAAAAAAAGTGGAATGTTAAAATAAAAAAAGCAGGATTATACAAAAATAAAAAGGTGGAATATTAAAAAAAAAAAAGCAGGATTAGAAAAATAAAGGTGGAATATTTAAAAAAAGCAGGAATACAAAAAAATAAAAAGGTGGAATATTAAAAAAAAAAAAGCAGGATTATATTAAAAAAAAGGTGGAATATTAAAAAAACAAAAAAAGCAGGATTATAAAAAAAGCAGGATTATAAAAATAAAAAGGTGGAATATTAAAAAAGCAGGAATACAAAATAAAAAAAGGTGGAATATTAAAAAAAGCAGGAATATAAAAAAATAAAGGTGGAATATTAAAATAAAAAAAGCAGGATTATATAAAAAAAAAAGTGGAATATTAAAAAAAAAGCAGGAATACAAAAAAAAAAGGTGGAATATTAAAAAAAAAAAGCAGGATTATAAAAAAAGCAGGAATACAAAAAAAAAAGGTGGAATACAAAAAAAAAAGGTGGAATATTAAAATAAAAAAAGCAGGATTATACAAAAATAAAGGTGGAATATTAAAAAAATCAGGAATATAAAAAAAAAAAAGCAGGATTATAAAAAAAGCAGGATTATAAAAATAAAAGGGTGGAATATTTAAAAAAAGCAGGAATACAAAATAAAAAAAGGTGGAATATTAAAATTAAAAAAAGCAGGATTAAAAAAATAAAGGTGGAATATTAAAAAAACAAAAAAAGCAGGATTATAAAAAAAGCAGGATTATAAAAATAAAAAGGTGGAATATTAAAAAAAAAAAAAGCAGGAATACAAAATAAAAAAAGGTGGAATATTTAAAAAAGCAGGAATACAAAATAAAAAAAGGTGGAATATTAAAAAAAAAAGCAGGATTATAAAATAAAAAAAGGTGGAATATTAAAAAAAAAAAAAGCAGAAATATAAAAAAAAAGGTGGAATATTAAAAAAAAAAAAAAGCAGAAATATAAAAAAAAAGGTGGAATATTAAAATAAAAAAAGCAGGAATATAAAAAAAAGCAGGAATACAAAAAAAGGTGGAATATTAAAAAAAAAAAACAGGATTATAAAAAAAGCAGGATTATAAAAATAAAGGTGGGATATTACAAAGCAGTTAGAGAAGAAAACGAGGGAAGCAGGAGAAGTTGCCGCTGGCTCCGGGTCATTCCCAGCCTTTCCCTGCTCTCATTCCTTCCACACGGAAAAAGCTTTTCCTGCCCAAATTCGGGAATTTAACCCTCGCCGCGCCGGAGCGGCACAGAGCCGCCTCCGCTGACCCTTGGGGGGCGGCTGAGGCCCAACATGAGCCCAATTGTCCCCAATTCCAGCCGCGGTTTTCCCCAAATTCCAGCTCTTTTATCCCAAATTCCAGCCTCAGTTTTCCCGAAATTCCAGCCTCGGTTTTCCCAAAATTCCAGCTCTTTTATCCCACTTTTCAGCTTGGTTTTCCCAAATTCCAGCCTCGGTTTTCCCAAAATTCCAGCTCTTTTATCCCACTTTTCAGCTTGTTTTTCCCAAATTCCAGCCTCGGTTTTCCCAAATTCCAGCCTCGGTTTTCCCAAAATTCCAGCCTCGGTTTTCCCAAATTCCAGCCTCGGTTTTCACAAAATTCCAGCTCTTTTATCCCAATTTTCAGCCCCAATTTTCCCAAATTCCAGCCTCGGTTTTCCCAAATTCCAGCCTCGGCTTTCCCAAATTCCAGCCTCGGTTTTCCCAAATTCCAGCCTCGGTTTTCCCCAAATTCCAGCCTCAGTTTTCCCAAAATTCCAGCCCCTTTATTCCCAAATTCCAGCCTCGGTTTTCCCCAAATTCCAGCCTCGGTTTTCCCGAAATTCCAGTTCTTTTATCCCAAATTCCAGCCTCGGTTTTCCCCAAAATTCCAGCCTCGGTTTTCCCAAAATTCCAGCCTTGGTTTTCACAAAATTCCAGCCTCGGCTTTCCCAAATTCCAGCCTCGGCTTTCCCGAAATTCCAGCATTGGTTTTCCCAAAATTCCAGCCTCGGTTTTCCCAAAATTCCAGCTCTTTTATCCCACTTTTCAGCTTGGTTTTCCCAAAATTCCAGCTCTTTTATCCCAATTTTCAGCTTGTTTTTCCCAAAATTCCAGCCTCGGTTTTCCCGAAATTCCAGCTCCTTTATCCCAAATTCCAGCCTCGGTTTTCCAAAAATTCCAGCTCTTTTATCCCACTCTTCAGCTTGGTTTTCCCAAAATTCCAGCCCTTTTATCCCTATTTTCAGCCCCAATTTTCCCAAATTCCAGCCCCTTTATTCCCAAATTCCAGCCTCGGTTTTCCCAAATCCCAGCCTTGGGTTTCCCAAAATTCCATCCCCAATTTCCCCCCAATTTCCAGTCCCAGTTTTCCCAAAATTCCAGCTCTTTTATCCCAAATTCCAGCCTCGGTTTTCCCAAAATTCCAGCTCTTTTATCCCTATTTTCAGCCATGGTTTTCCCAAAATTCCAGCCCCTTTATTCCCAAATTTCAGCCTCGGCTTTCCCAAATTCCAGCCTCGGTTTTACCCAAATTCCAGCCTCGGTTTTCCCAAAATTCCAGCTCTTTTATCCCACTTTTCAGCTTGGTTTTCCCAAAATTCCAGCTCTTTTATCCCAAATTCCAGCCTCGGTTTTCCCAAAATTCCAGCTCTTTTATCCCAAATTCCAGCCTCGGCTTTCCCAAAATTCCAGCCTCGGTTTTCCCAAAATCCAGCCCCAATTTTCCCAAAATTCCAGCTCTTTTATCCCAATTTTCAGCTTTCGTTTTCCAAAAATTCCAGCTCTTTTATCCCACTTTTCAGCTTGGTTTTCCCCAAATTCCAGCCTCGGTTTTCCCCAAATTCCAGCTCTTTTATCCCACTTTTCAGCTTGGTTTTCCCAAATTTCCAGCTCTTTGATCCCACTTTTCAGCCTTGGTTTCCCCAAATTTCCAGCCCCTTTATTCCCAAATTCCAGCCTCGGTTTTCCCCAAATTCCAGCCTCGGTTCTCCCAAAATTCCAGCCCTTTTATCCCACTTTTCAGCTTGGTTTTCCCAAAATTCCAGCCTTGGTTTTCCCAAATTTCCAGCCTCGGTTTTCCCAAATTCCAGCTCTTTTATCCCACTTTTCAGCTTGGTTTTCTCCAAATTCCAGCTCTTTTATCCCAAATTCCAGCCTTGGTTTTCCCAAAATTCCAGCTCTTTTATCCCAATTTTCAGCCTCGGTTTTCCCAAAATTCCAGCTCTTTTATCCCACTTTTCAGCTTGGTTTTCCCAAAATTCCAGCTCTTTTATCCCTATTTTCAGCCATGGTTTTCCCAAAATTCCAGCTCTTTTATCCCAAATTCCAGCCTCGGTTTTCCCAAAATTCCAGCCGCGGTTTTCCCAAAATTCCAGTTCTTTTATCCCAAATTCCAGCCTCGGTCTTCCCCAAATTCCAGCCTTGGTTTTTTATCCCAAAATTCCAGCCGCGGTTTTCCCAAAATTCCAGCTCTTTTATCCCAAAATTCCAGCCTCGGTTTTCCCAAAATTCCAGCCTCGGTTTTCCCCAAATTCCAGACTCGGTTTTCCAAAAATTCC
This sequence comes from Vidua macroura, assembly GCF_024509145.1. Classification (NCBI taxonomy): domain Eukaryota; kingdom Metazoa; phylum Chordata; class Aves; order Passeriformes; family Viduidae; genus Vidua; species Vidua macroura. The sequence goes on along the minus strand of NC_071571.1, from coordinate 153,461,637 downwards.
AGCATTGGTTTTCCCCAAAATTCCAGCCTCGGTTTTCCCGAAATTCCAGCCCCTTTATTCCCAAATTCCAGCTCTTTTATCCCAAATTCCAGCCTCGGTTTTCCCAAAATTCCAGTTCTTTTATCCCAAATTCCAGCCTTTGTTTTCCCAAAATTCCAGCCTCGGTTTTCCCAAAATTCCAGCCTCGGTTTTCCCCAAATTCCAGCTCTTTTATCCCACTCTTCAGCCTTGGTTTCCCCAAATTTCCAGCCCCTTTATTCCGAAATTCCAGCTCTTTTATCCCAAATTCCAGCCTCGGTTTTCCCAAAATTCCAGCCTCGGTTTTCCCAAATTCCAGCCTCGGTTTTCCCAAATTCCAGCCTCGGTTTTCCCAAAATTCCAGCTCTTTTATAGCAAAATTCCAGCCTTGTTTTTTCCCAAATTCCAGCCTCGGTTTTCCCAAAATTCCAGCTCTTTTATCCCAAATTCCAGCCTTGTTTTTTCCCAAATTCCAGCCTCGGTTTTCCCAAAATTCCAGCTCTTTTATCCCAAATTCCAGCCTCGGTTTTCCCAAAATTCCAGCTCTTTTATCCCAAATTCCAGCCTCGGTTTTCCCAAAATTCCAGCTCTTTTATCCCACTCTTCAGCCTTGGTTTCCCCAAAATTCCAGCCCCTTTATTCCCAAAATTCCAGCCTCGGTTTTCCCCAAATTCCAGCCTCGGTTTTCCCCAATTCCAGCTCTTTTATCCCACTTTTCAGCTTGGTTTTCCCCAAATTCCAGCCTCGGCTTTCCCAAATTCCAGCCTCGGCTTTCCCCAAATTCCAGCTCTTTTATCCCAATTTTCAGCCCCAATTTTCCCAAATTCCAGCCTCGGTTTCCCCAAAATTTCAGCTCTTTTATCCCACTCTTCAGCCTTGGTTTCCCCAAATTCCAGCCCCTTTATTCCCAAAATTCCAGCCTTGGTTTTCCCAAAATTCCAGCCTCTTTATTCCCAAATTCCAGCCTCGGTTTTCCCCAAATTCCAGCCTCGGTTTTCCCAAAATTCCAGCCTCGGTTTTCCCCAAATTCCAGCTCTTTTATCCCACTTTTCAGCTTTGGTTTTCCAAAAATTCCAGTTCTTTTATACCAAATTCCAGCCTCGGTTTTCCCAAAATTCCAGCCCTTTTATCCCAATTTTCAGCTAGGTTTTCCCCAAAATTCCAGCTCTTTTATCCCACTCTTCAGCTTGGTTTTCCCCAAATTCCAGCTCTTTTATCCCACTTTTCAGCCTCGGTTTCCCCAAATTTCCAGCCCCTTTATTCCCAATTTTCAGCTTGTTTTTCCCAGAATTCCAGCCTTGGGTTTCCCAAAATTCCATCCCCAATTTCCTCCCAATTTCCAGTCCCAGTTTTCCCAAAATTCCAGCTCTTTTATCCCTATTTTCAGCCATGGTTTTCCCAAAATTCCAGCCCCTTTATTCCCAAATTTCAGCCTCGGCTTTCCCAAATTCCAGCCTCGGTTTTACCCAAATTCCAGCCTCGGTTTTCCCAAAATTCCAGCTCTTTTATCCCACTTTTCAGCTTGGTTTTCCCAAAATTCCAGCCTCGGTTTTCCCAAATTCCAGCATTGGTTTTCCAAAAATTCCAGCTCTTTTATCCCAAATTCCAGCCTCAGTTTTCCCGAAATTCCAGCCTCGGTTTTCCCAAATTCCAGCCTCTTTATTCCCAAATTCCAGCCTTGGTTTTCACAAAATTCCAGCCTCGGTTTCCCCAAATTCCAGCTCTTTTATCCCACTTTTCAGCTTGGTTTTCCCCAAATTCCAACCTCGGTTTTCCAAAAATTCCAGCTCTTTTATCCCAATTTCCAGCCTTGGTTTTCCCCAAATTCCAGCCTCGGTTTTCCCCAAATTCCAGCCTCGGTTTTCCCAAAATTCCAGCTCTTTTATCCCACTTTTCAGCTTGGTTTTCCCAAAATTCCAGCCTCGGTTTTCCCAAAATTCCAGCTCTTTTATCCCAAATTCCAGCATTGGTTTTCCCAAATTCCAGCCTCGGTTTTCCCAAAATTCCAGCTCTTTTATCCCAAATTCCAGCCTCGGTTTTCCCCAAATTCCAGCTCTTTTATCCCAATTTTCAGCCCCAATTTTCCCAAATTCCAGCCTCGGCTTTCCCAAATTCCAGCTCTTTTATCCCAAATTCCAGCCTCGGTTTTCCCCAAAATTCCAGCCTCGGTTTTCCCCAAAATTCCAGCCTCGGTTTTCCCAAAATTCCAGCCTCGGTTTTCCCCAAAATTCCAGCCTCGGTTTTCCCCAAAATTCCAGCCTTGGTTTTCACAAAATTCCAACCTCGGTTTTCCCGAAATTCCAGCTCTTTTATCCTAAATTCCAGCCTCGGTTTTCCCCAAATTCCAGCTCTTTTATCCCAATTTTCAGCTTGGTTTTCCCAAATTCCAGCCCTTTTATCCCACTTTTCAGCTTGATTTTCCCAAATTCCAGCCCTTTTATCCCAATTTTCAGCTAGGTTTTCCCAAAATTCCAGCTCTTTTATCCCAATTTTCAGCCCCAATTTTCCCAAATTCCAGCCCCTTTATTCCCAAATTCCAGCCCCGGCTTTCCAAAAATTCCAGCCTTGGGTTTCCCAAAATTCCATCCCCAATTTCCCCCCAATTTCCAGTCCCAGTTTTCCCAAAATTCCAGCTCTTTTATCCCTATTTTCAGCCATGGTTTTCCCAAAATTCCAGCCCCTTTATTCCCAAATTTCAGCCTCGGCTTTCCCAAATTCCAGCCTCGGTTTTACCCAAATTCCAGCCTCGGTTTTCCAAAAATTCCAGCTCTTTTATCCCACTTTTCAGCTTGGTTTTCCCAAAATTCCAGCCTCGGTTTTCCCCAAATTCCAGCCTCGGTTTTCCAAAAATTCCAGCTCTTTTATCCCAAATTCCAGCCTCAGTTTTCCCGAAATTCCAGCCTCGGTTTTCACAAATTTCCAGCCTCGGTTTTCCCAAAATTCCAGCTCTTTTATCCCAATTTTCAGCTTGGTTTTCCCAAATTCCAGCATTGGTTTTCACAAAATTCCAGCCCTTTTATCCCAAATTCCAGCCTTGGTTTACCCAAATTCCAGCCTCGGTTTTCCCAAAATTCCAGCCTCGGTTTTCACAAAATTCCAGCCTCGGTTTTCACAAAATTCCAGCCTCGGTTTTCCCCAAATTCCAGCTCTTTTATCCCACTTTTCAGCTTGGTTTTCCCAAATTCCAGCCTCGGTCTTCCCGAAATTCCAGCCTCGGTTTTCCCAAAATTCCACCTCTTTTATCCCAAATTCCAGCCTTGTTTTTTCCCAAATTCCAGCCTCGGTTTTCCCCAAATTCCAGCCTTGGTTTTCCCAAAATTCCACCTCTTTTATCCCAAATTCCAGCCTTGGGTTTCCCAAAATTCCATCCCCAATTTCCCCCCAATTCCAGTCCCAGTTTTCCCAAAATTCCAGCTCTTTTACCCAATTTTCAGCCTTGATTTCCCCAAATTCCAGCTCTTTTATCCCAAATTCCAGACTCGGCTTTCCCCAAAATTCCAGCTCTTTTATCCCAAAATTCCAGCTTGGTTTTCCCAAATTCCAGCATTGGTTTTCACAAAATTCCAGCCCTTTTATCCCAAATTCCAGCCTTGGTTTACCCAAATTCCAGCCTCGGTTTTCCCAAAATTCCAGCCTCGGTTTTCACAAAATTCCAGCCTCGGTTTTCACAAAATTCCAGCCTCGGTTTTCCCCAAATTCCAGCTCTTTTATCCCACTTTTCAGCTTGGTTTTCCCAAATTCCAGCCTCGGTCTTCCCGAAATTCCAGCCTCGGTTTTCCCAAAATTCCACCTCTTTTATCCCAAATTCCAGCCTTGTTTTTTCCCAAATTCCAGCCTCGGTTTTCCCAAAATTCCAGCTCTTTTATCCCACTTTTCAGCTTGGTTTTCCCAAAATTCCAGCCCCTTTATTCCCAAATTCCAGCCTCGGTTTTCCCAAATCCCAGCCTTGGGTTTCCCAAAATGCCATCCCCAATTTCCCCCCAATTTCCAGCCTCGGTTTTCCCAAAATTCCAGTTCTTTTATACCAAATTCCAGCCTCGGTTTTCCCAAAATTCCAGCTCTTTTATCCCAAATTCAGCTCTTTTATCCCAAATTCCAGCCTTGGTTTTCCCCAAATTCCAGCATTGGTTTTCACAAAATTCCAGCCCCTTTATTCCCAAATTCCAGCTCTTTTATCCCAAATTTCAGCCTCGGTTTTCCCGAAATTCCAGTTCTTTTATACCAAATTCCAGCCTCGGTTTTCCCAAAATTCCAGCTCTTTTATCCCAAATTCCAGCTCTTTTATCCCAAATTCCAGCCTCGGCTTTCCCCAAATTCCAGCCTTGGTTTTCACAAAATTCCAGCTCTTTTATCCCAAAATTCCAGCTCTTTTATCCCAAAATTCCAGCACTTTTATCCCAAAATTCCAGCTCTTTTATCCCAATTTTCAGCCTTGGTTTCCCCAAATTTCCAGCTCTTTTATCCCAAATTCCAGCCTTTGTTTTCCCAAATTCCAGCCCCTTTTTTTCCCAAATTCCAGCTCTTTTATCCCAAATTCCAGCCTCGGTTTTCCCGAAATTCCAGCCTTGGTTTTCACAAATTCCAGCCGCGGTTTTCCCAAATTCCAGCCTCGGTTTTCCCAAAATTCCAGCCTCGGTTTTCCACAAATTCCAGCCTCGGTTTTCCCAAATTCCAGCTCTTTTATCCCACTCTTCAGCCTTGGTTTCCCCAAATTTCCAGCCCCTTTATTCCCAAATTCCAGCCTCGGTTTTCCCCAAATTCCAGCCCTTTTATCCCACTTTTCAGCCTCGGTTTTCCCAAAATTCCAGCCTCAGTTTTCCCAAATTTCCAGCCTCGGTTTCCCAAAATTCCAGCCTCGGTTTTCCCCAAATTCCAGCCTCGGTTTTCCCAAAATTCCAGCTCTTTTATCCCAAATTCCAGCCTCGGTTTTCCCCCAAATTCCAGCCTCAGCTTTCCCAAATTCCAGCCTCGGTTTTCCCAAATTCCAGCCTCGGTTTTCCCAAAATTCCAGCCTCGGTTTTCCCGAAATTCCAGCCCTTTTATCCCAAATTCCAGCCTCGGTTTTCCCAAAATTCCAGCCTCGGTTTTCCCGAAATTCCAGCTCTTTTATCCCAAATTCCAGCCTCGGTTTTCACAAAATTCCAGCCTCGGTTTTCACAAAATTCCAGCCTTTGTTTTCCCAAATTCCAGCCTCAGTTTTCCCAAATTTCCAGCCTCGGCTTTCCCAAATTCCAGCCTCGGTTTTCCCCAAATTCCAGCCTCGGTTTTCCCCAAATTCCAGCTCTTTTATCCCACTTTTCAGCTTGGTTTCCCCAAAATTCCAGCCTCGGTTTCCCCAAATTCCAGCCCTTTTATCCCAATTTTCAGCTTGGTTTTCCCAAAATTCCAGCCCTTTTATCCCACTTTTCAGCTTGTTTTTCCCAAAATTCCATCCCCAATTTCCCCCCAATTTCCAGTCCCAGTTTTCCCAAAATTCCAGCTCTTTTACCCAAATTCCAGCCTTGATTTCCCCAAATTCCAGCTCTTTTATCCCACTTTTCAGCTTGGTTTTCCCAAAATTCCAGCCCTTTTATCCCCAATTCCAGCCTCGGTTTTCCCAAATTCCAGCCTCGGCTTTCCCAAAATTCCAGCTCTTTTATCCCAAATTCCAGCCTTGGTTTTCCCAAATTCCAGCCTCAGTTTTCCCCAAATTCCAGCATTGGTTTTCACAAAATTCCAGCCGCGGTTTTCCCAAAATTCCAGCCTCGGTTTTCCCCAAATTCCAGCCTTGGCTTTCCCAAAATTCCAGCTCTTTTATCCCAATTTTCAGCCTGGTTTTCCCAAATTCCAGCTCTTTTATCCCAAATTCCAGCCTCGGTTTTCCCCAAATTCCAGCCTTGGCTTTCCTAAAATTCCAGCTCTTTTATCCCAATTTTCAGCCTGGTTTTCCCAAATTCCAGCTCTTTTATCCCAAATTCCAGCCTCGGTTTTCCCCAAATTCCAGCCTCGGTTTTCCCAAAATTCCAGCTCTTTTATCCCACTTTTCAGCCCCAATTTTCCCAAATTCCAGCTCTTTTATCCCACTTTTCAGCTTTGGTTTTCCAAAAATTCCAGCTCTTTTATCCCAAATTCCAGCCTCGGCTTTCCCAAATTCCAGCCTCAGTTTTCCCCAAATTCCAGCTCTTTTATCCCACTTTTCAGCCTCGGTTTTCCCAAATTCCAGCCTCGGTTTTCCCAAAATTCCAGCTCTTTTATCCCACTTTTCAGCCCCAGTTTTCCCCAAATTCCAGCCCCCTTTATTCCCAAATTCCAGCCTCGGTTTTCCCCAAATTCCAGCCTCGGTTTTCCCAAAATTCCAGCCTCGGTTTTCCCAAAATTCCAGCTCTTTTATCCCACTTTTCAGCTTGGTTTTCCCAAAATTCCAGCCTCGGTTTTCCCCAAAATTCCAGCTCTTTTATCCCACTTTTCAGCCCCAGTTTTCCCCAAATTCCAGCCCCCTCCTCCCAAATCCCAGCCTTGGGTTTTCCCAATTTTCAGCCCCAATTTCCCCCCAATTTCCAGTCCCAGTTTTCCAAAAATTCCAGCTCTTTTATCCCACTCTTCAGCCTTGGTTTTCCCAAAATTCCAGCCCCTTTATTCCCAAATTCCAGCCTCGGTTTTCCCCAAATTCCAGCTCTTTTATCCCACTTTTCAGCTTGGTTTTCCCCAAATTCCAGCTCTTTTATCCCACTTTTCAGCTTGGTTTTCCCAAAATTCCAGCTCTTTTATCCCACTTTTCAGCCCCCGTTATCCCAAATTCCAGCACCAATTTCCCCCCAATTTCCAGTCCCAGTTTTCCCAAAATTCCAGCCCTTTTATCCCAATTTTCAGCCTTGGTTTTCCCCAAATTCCAGCCGTTTTATCCCACTTTTCAGCTTGGCTTTCCCAAAATTCCAGCTCTTTTATCCCTATTTTCAGCCCCAATTTTCCCAAATCCCAGCCTCACTCCTTCCAAATTCCAGCCTCGGTTTTCCCAAATTTTCAGCCCCACTTCTGCCAAATTTCAGCCTCGGTTTTCCCAAATTTTCAGCTCCAGTTTTCCCAAAATTTCAGCACCATTGTCCCAGTTTTCCAGCCCCACTTCTCCCAGATTCCAGCTCCAGTTTTCCCAGTTTTCCAGCTTCAGTTCTCCAAATTCCAGCCTCATTCTCCCAATTTCCAGCCTTGGTTCTTCCAAATTCCAGCCTCACTTTTCCTTAACTTCATTCCCATTTTTCCCAACTTCCAGCCTCGGTTTTCCCAACTTTCCAGCCTCACTTTTCCTTAACTTCATCCCCATTTTTCCCAACTTCCAGCCTCGGTTTTCCCAACTTTCCAGCCTCACTTTTCCTTAACTTCATCCCCATTTTTCCCAACTTCCAGCCTCGGTTTTCCCAACTTTCCAGCCTCACTTTTCCTTAACTTCATCCCCATTTTTCCCAACTTCCAGCCTCGGTTTTCCCAACTTTCCAGCCTCACTTTTCCTTAACTTCATCCCCATTTTTCCCAACTTCCAGCCTCGGTTTTCCCAACTTTCCAGCCTCACTTTTCCTTAACTTCATCCCCATTTTTCCCAACTTCCAGCCTCGGTTTTCCCAACTTTCCAGCCTCACTTTTCCTTAACTTCATCCCCATTTTTCCCAACTTCCAGCCTCGGTTTTCCCAACTTTCCAGCCCCAATTCTCCCAAATTCCATCCCAAGTTCTCCCAATTTCCCATTGTCCGTCCTTCCCTGTGCTCCTCCTCCTGCAGATTCCCTGAATTCCCCTTTTATCCCGACTCTTCCCTGTCATTATTTAGGAATTGCCCTTTCCCGTTTTTCCCACCCTTCCCAAATATCCATGGAATTATCCAGGTTTATAAACATCCATGGATTTATCCCACAGGTGGGAGAAATGCTGTTCCAAGGGGCAAAAGTCTGGAAAACTCCCACGGAATTCCAGACAAAACCCCCTCCCTGTGCCGGGGTGTAATTCCCAAAATTCACCCTCTCCCGTGTTG